>NC_134474.1:57212364-57261520 GCF_964194025.1 Convolutriloba macropyga
TATACAAATCTTTGGTATTTTTTAATAATGAGTCCTGAAGCAAAACGAACTTAACGCCACGGTTTACGAAATTGACCTGACCTCGTGGTAAACACCAAAACGCTTCACCTGTTTTCGAGGTGGACTCAAATGTAAACCGGAATGGTGTTCGTAGTGTTTTTCTTGAGCCAGTTTTGTAGGTTTATCTTCATATTATATTGCCTCGGAATCTGGTTTCGTGTAAAAAACTTACAGTTCGTTTTTAACTTGGCTTCTTCATGGCAAAACTAATTCCTTCAGTCTTCATGGCAAAACTAATTCCTTCAGAAAAATTTCACTTAAGGATAATATTCACTCGAAATTCAATTGACTGGTTTGCATTGAATGGTAATCGATACAAGTAACATGTAGCCTTCAATTGTATAGGTCAAGTTAAGCTCAGAAAATAAGTTTATGCGATATATGTATAAAAATATGAAACAAACATAGTTAGTTTTTTTTAAATGCTTCGCCATATGAGAATTGCCAGATTCAAATCTGATGTCCAGACTTAAGAAACATTCTTTAAAGCCAGATATAAGCGTTCAGGACTGCATTACTGGCCTTCATTATAATGATAGTTTTCGATTTTAAACCAAACACCCATAACCACAATTTGGAATAGGAAGAGCGCCTTGAATTTGTTTTAAATTTAGGTAGTTTAGTAAACCAACAATTTTCAGAAAAAATGCGTCATGGTAGCGATGACTTGTTTTCGCAAAATATTTAAAAAAATGATACTTTTAAACTTCATATTAACGAACTGAACGAAAGAAACACTCGTTTAAGGACCAAAGACAAAATGCAAATAGCTGAAAAAGTTCAATGAAAATCCGATTTCTCTCAATGCAATTGACAGTCTTCACATATTATTCAACTTATTAAGTTTAAATAGTAGTCAATGTCATTTTGTTTCCTCCAATATTTGACATTGCATGAGTTTTTCTTTAAAATATTTTTTAGATTTTTAGATACTTGGTGTTGTGATTTTTCGAAATTAAAAAATCAACAAACGTTCTTTCAGTTGCTTATTCTTACTAAATGCTCGATGAATGTTTGAAATTAACACATTTTTTAGCCATGGCATCTATCAAAGTTTTAACTTGAAATATGCAAAAAGTGTGCAAGGGTGGAAAAAGAGAACAGAAACATAGAATTCTAAGATGACTTATTTTACAACCAGATTTCACCGTATAGCTCGAGAAAAACAATTTTACTTAAATTAATGATGATTTAACACAAATAAAAGAGTTCTTTTCCCAAAAATTGATATATGTTTAAAAAATTCTTACAGAAATGAATGATTTTTTTAATATCTACTTTAAAATTCATATAATTGATTCTCAAAGAATTTCTCTTGCCTGATCAAACGCCCCATCAGAAACTCGTTTTCCAAGATTACGTCAATTTACAATTGTTTGAATTCTTCGTGAATTTGCTAAAACTAGCCTAATTTGCAATTAAGTTGCAAAAACCTACTAAAACTTTTATTTAAAAACATGAATTTCTAAAAAAATGTTTTAGGATAGGTCTGGCTTATGAAATTCTATTTTTAAATAAAACAAAAATCACGGTTTCAAAAGAAAAAAAGACTGAAATAAGTGCACTTATTTCAGTCTTTTTTTAATATTGATTTATATTATATTAAAAAAAAGAATCTCATCAACAAGACATCCAAACTAACTTTCAAAAATCCTGTTTTCAAATAAAAAGTTTCAATAGGTATATTTTTGCAATCGAATAGCAAAGGTGAGCTAGCTATAACAAGTTGTAAATTGACGTATTTTAGAAAAACGAGTATCTGATTGGACGCTTGATCAGTCAAGAAAACTTTGAGAATCAATTATATGAGTTTTCGAGGTTGATATAATTAAAAAAACATCATTTTTCATTATTTTCTGCGAGATTCTTTAAAACCAGAAATCCTTTTTTGGGGAAAAACTCTCTTATTCGCGTGAAATCTTATCATTAATTCAAACGAGTTTGTTATTCTCGCTTGGAAGACAAACCTGATTTTAAAATGTCATCTTAGATTTCTCTGTTTCTGCTCTCTTTTTCAAGCATTGCACAGCTTTTGCATATTCATAATAAAGACTTTGATAGATGATCCATATTTGATAAGATCATTTTTGAAGAGTTATCTGGTCGAATTTCAAACATTAGCGGTACAAATAAATTATAGAGCTGATGAGGTGTTATGAAATCACAAATTATGATTACTTAGGCCCAATTAAAAATCAAAGCTGACATTTTTAGTGAGTGGTATGTTCCAGTAAAGTGAATCAAATGGAATACCAACTTTGTTAGCTTGATATACAAGCTGGGTTATTAAACAAGTAAAAAAACCTAACTTGTAAGGCACTCACGGGTCTTGTAAACCCCGATTTTGCAGGAAGAACCGCCTGAATTGTGAGGCACTCGCAGGATTAAGGCCTAATTTGCCAGAGTTTTTAACAAAAATATCATTTTGTTAGATCCTGCAAGAATCTTGCAAGGCTATGCAGCTTGCAAATGCTGGCAAGCTCCTAAGATGCAGCCGGCGCAGGTTGTGATGAAGAATAGTATAATACTATACTAGCATGAGCGTGAATTTGGTTACCTGTCAAAGTCAGGTCGCATGATCTGCTGGAACCCGACCACATCAGTGTAAAAGGCGAGACTTGTGCCCACATCTGAGACGACTATGGCCACGTGATTCACGTTCACCCAATACTCACCCACACCTCTCAAGGACTCTACACAAATATTGAAGCAAATCATGTTATCAAAACTTACATTAAATTGAATTAATTCAATCGAGTACACATACATCAACTAACGATTGTATACAGTGCAGGAATAAAGAGTGCACGCAACCAGCCCCTGAAGTCACTGAGCTAGATAACTTTCTCCTATGTGTTGAGAAGGAAATGATAAAACAGGATCACAATAAATCATTCATTATTCTATCACTTTATATTATGTTATTATTTTAAAGTTTTTGCAATGATTTTTTGATGAATCAGCGCATTTCAGCGCCTTTCTTACATGATTTTTGAAGATTTTGTTGACCCGAGTATCGATAGTCCTATATCATGAGAAATGAAGATGATATTATTTCGAAATACATATCTAACGGTCACCTCAATTATTATAAATAAGTTATGTACAGTTAGTTCAAATATGGATATATAAATAAATAGATCAACATCTGTCAATGCGATGAATGCTGAATGCTGATTGCCTTACTAAGGCCGATTGACAAACAAAAAACAAATGACACAATTTTCCTGTCAGTTTTTGATCCATTTTCAAAACAAGAAAAACCCAAAAAACTCACATTTAGACAGTCCGAACAACGAACCCGAAGCACAACCGCAACTGTAGATGATTACAAATCATTACGAAAACTAGGTTAAAAAGCCTAAATACTGAAAAAAGTTAAATTTTCATTTGTTTTGAAAAATCATATGGTGTAAACTGCTTAGGTATTCTAAGTGCAACATATTAGGCAACGGGACAAAATACGAATATAGTTACGTAAACGTGAAATGTTTCCAGCTCGCATTAATATTGAACGCTGCATTAGGATTCTGGGTTGAAATAAAGTAACGACACTTTTTTTGTCAAATATGAGGTGTAGTTTTTTATGATCTTTTAAAAGAAAGTGCTTCATTGAGTCCAATTTGCGAGAATCCACTATGGTCGCATTCAAATATGACGTTTTAGAAATAATGTATTTTTTAACTGCAATTCTTTTAATGTAAATTTGGTCTCTGACTACAGAAATTGACTTACTGAAAATTATACTGACAATCCAATAGAAATAGAAACTTAGAAAGGAAATAGAAACGTTTTGAAACAAAGTGGGTTGGAGCTGATTTTGATTGCACAGATAAGTTGTTTCTAAGAAGGATGAAGATCGAGGGCACACACTATTCTCAAACTATAAAAACAGCTAATAACAAAGTGATTTTTTTCAGTATGAATAAGAAGATGTTGGTTTGGATTTATTAATTAATTAGTTGGGCTGGACAAAATTAACAAGCTTTCCAAAAATCGATCTAAACTACAATTTATCACCTTAGTTTTTAGACATTTATAGTATTAGTAAATTGATTAATGACGGCTAAAGGTAACTGACCTATTTTAGCGGCCACTAATAACTTTACTAATTCTGTAAATGTCTAAAAACAAAGGTGATCGAAAATAACTGTGTTGCTCTTGGGAATGGTTGGTGATTTTGCCTGCAAAATCTAACTAATTGATTAGTTAACTAATTGTTAACTAATATCTATTGAGATGATGGATGTTTGCAGCTGACAGTTGCAGTGCGGAAACTCCCCAAGTTTCCACAAAGAAGATTTAGAGTGTTTCATAGGATAGAAGATTGCATTCCCATTGTAACCACAGAACCACAAACTGCAGCAGTTTTGCATGAGGGCAAAAGCAGATTTTTAGTGCCGGTGGGCTCAATAATTGATAATTTTAATTCGCAGATTGTTTTCGAGTTTCCATGGTCACTCCGTGAGATAGAACGGGTGAACTCCCTTGATTTTGCCGGTCAATATAAAAATTATTAATCACCTCACTATGGACATAGGTGTATGACTCGCTCCCAATCGGACCAAACAGAGCTGAGAAGATATTGTAGGATGGGATGGGAAAGGTTGTTATTCATGATTGCGGTTGCGGACAGCAGGCTATCTTTTTCTCTTATTTTTTTGATTAGTCACCATTAGTTTATTCCAGAACACTTACTAATGAATATCAAAGTATGCAAAACTTACTAACTAAACTATACAAAACTTAGATTGCTCTTGCAGATTGAAACAAAAGAAGACAACCATGCACAACTCTACTATTCGTATTAAACAAGCAGCTCAGCCCAATCTACTGGCAACAGCCCAATCTACTAACAACAGAAGGAAACGTGATGTTAAAAATTTTTTATAATTAAATATTTCAGCCCCCCATTTAACTTCAAATTGAGACTCATAGCACAAACAGGTCTTAGGCATATATCTTTTTCTATTTATTATCTCTTTTATAAAGTTAGACTGGCATACCGAAAGAGATCCCAAAGTGTGTGATGTGTAATAACCAAGCTTAATTTGATAGAATAAATACTGAACTGATCTATGATTTTTCTCATGATTGGAGCACATAAATCTAACCAATGGGCGTCTTTCGGTTTGTGAAAATATGAGAAATCAAACCGAATGATCCCGAATCTCTTGTTGATCTCTTATATTTGTCGCACTTCAATTTAAGCAATCAGATTGTTTGGCCAATGAAATTCAAGTATTTGGCGAAAATCTTATTGTCTCTCATTCTGCTATACGCCCATTCAACTAAAAGTCCTAGCTCTTTGAACAGTATTTTTGAACATATAGAAAATTAATAATTGCTTACTTTTTTCCCAATCGTTCGATTCCATCGTCATTTTGAAACAATTTTATTTCTTTTTTAGACTTAAATATCACCAACAAAAGTTATTTCAATATGAAAAAATGAAATTACACTGTTAGATTATCCTCTGCGGCTACCCGGTGTTTGGAATAAGCATAAACTGCGGGTTCCAGCCAACTAATTATGAGCCACTAATTTAATTATGATTTATTTAATTATAATAGAATGTTCGATTCTTTGCAAACCAGAAGAACATGCCGTCTTCAAAAACAAAGCATGAGGCACAACAATGCTTCAAAATTATAAATTTGGCAGTTATAACTTTTTGACAGCTAGCTTGTCGAATAATAATTAGCGGTAGCTATGGGGTGAAGTTTATATTGCAAATTGAGACCACTTGTACCTCTGGCTGTATCTGGGTCGAGTGTTCACGGGAGGTAATGCAAGAATTGCAGTGAATCCCGGAACGGTGTGAAGTTTTATCACCACAAAGTGATATTTTGTGGCGGGTGAGTTGAGTTCAGTGATAATTTTTTTTTGTAACAACTGCGTTTTTTGGGCTCACTGTAATTCTTCATCTCGTTCAGCACTTAATTACATTTTATTCAGACTCCTATACCCATGATTTGGAGGCAACAGATGTCAAACGTTCTTGAATTGTCCGGAATTTTCACAAGAGTCAGTATATTTTGTGCAAAATGTTTTGCTGGCTAATGATGATGATTGGTGGAAAAAAACTGATGGTCAAAATTTGACCAGTTTTTACCAATTTGATTTATTTTTCCAAAATTTTAAAAATTGATTCATGAATTATCTTCAATCAGTTTTGCCCCACATTGAAAAAAAAAGTTTAACATCAAGAACAGAAAATAAATCAAAATATGTGAGGTTTCCCGAGCATTGACGATTTTTAATTGACGAAAAATATAACTGCTTGATGACATATGCCTTGCAAATGTTTTCGTTCTTTTCAAACTTTATTTCTTTCAAAACATTTAATCATTTGCTATTAAACTAACAGAACGTACTATGGCAGAACAAAACATCAAATGCAAAAACGTATTTTTCCCCAGTCTTAGAGACGAATTGCAGTAAAGTTGCTCAAAAAGAAAGCCACATTTTTTGGTATCAAATATACATAACTAAAGAAGCTGATTCAAAACGTAAGCCAATTTTTCCTAATCGAAAAAATTTAAAAAGAAACAAAATAGTTTCCATTTTTTACTGCAATTCTTTCTTTGCATACTGTTTTTGATACCCGAGTATGCCTGCTAGCTTCACAAAAAGTGATTGGTTATGTAATAACACCGAATTCGTAACCACAGAGAGCATGACCATAGCAGAGAAAAAACGGAAAAAAATCAGTTGAGTATAAAAAGTCTTTTATCGAATCTGCGTATGAAGTCACTTTGCGAGAAAAGTAGTAAGAATGAAACAATGAGACTGAATTAACTTTTTTCACAATCATGATCAAAGATAAGATAGAGGAGGTGTAAGAATTGTCAACTGCAGTGAAAATATTGCGAAGCATTACTTTCTTCGTTGTAGGCGACGCAATTCTCTTTATTTCCTAAACTAATCAAGTGTGCGATTTATGTTGAATTTTGCCGTCAATTTTTAAAGGTTTGCTGCTTGTAGTGCAAAAGATCCTTTCTTTTGCAGCATTTACGAATATTATTCTTAAACGTTTTAATAGTTCGAGTAAATATTGCATAGTTTATGGTTTTTTAAGCAGTTTTTATTGCTGAATCTTCCAATATGTACCAATTTTACTAACTTTATTGTGGCAGAGTTTCAAATGATTGTCACAGTGTGTTGGTTTACACAAAACACCTTTAACTTACGCATAAAATCAGCAAAATTTAACCGAATGTGGCATCAAGTTTCCAGAGGATTCAACTTATTCATTTCTAACTTCAGGGAGAATACTATCGCCCCACTGTTAATTATCTAGAGGTATGTATTTTCCAAATAACACAGTATAAAAAATAACTTGCCGCAAAATAAAATAAAATCCTAAAAAAGAGGCTGGGAAATTAGAAGATCAATAGGACCCGCCAATAATGAGCCTACGAGACAAGACAAATCGAAAACAAATCAACAATATAAAATTTTTTACTGTAAAACCTCAATATCTTTTAAATGCATTTAGTAAAAATAGTCAAAATAATATCAGATAAAGATCAAAACTAAACAAAACTAAATGGCATGCGAAGCAAATGTGAACTGTCAATAATGAGCAACTAGGCAAAAATTCAGGTGCGTTGAAATCAGAGCAATTTTTTTTGTGAAATACGGATTTTGCGTTCATTGCAGTTCTTTACTTTATTCAATTTTTAGTTACATTTAGTTAGACTCTTATATCCATGTTTTGGAGGCACCAAATGTCCCCAATTTGTCAAGAATTTCCACGGAAGTCACTCTAATTTGTGCAAAAAATTTTGCCTGCAAATGATAATTGTTGCTGCAAAGAAAACTGACGGTCAAATTTGACAATTTTTTTCTGAGTTGATTCATTTTTCAACTTGATTCAATTCCATTCAGTTTGTCCACATTGTGAAAAACAAGTTATTCGTCAAAAACCAAAAAACATTGAAAATTATTATTAAAGTTTGCTGTGCATTGTCAATTCGGTAATAAAGCAATAAAAAACTAGCGTTCCTGGTGACTTTATCTTTGCAAATGTTTTTGTGGTCAACTAAACGTTATTTCTATCAAAGATTTCGTCATCTTGCATTATGTTAACAGACCGTTCTCGCAGAACAAAAACTCATATGTAAGGGCCATAATCCTGTCTCCCATTCTCATAAAAAGAATTTTAGTATATTTGTTTGAAAAGAAAAGGAGAAGACACAATTTTTTGCATCAACTCTAAATAATTTTAAAAAATTCTCATCAAGCGGATGGAAGTCGTGAATTCATAAGCTGATTTTGTATCCAATGAAAATAACAGGAAACAAGGTAACTTCCATCTGTCAATCCAGTTTAGTCTTTGTATAATGTTTGTAAAATCCAAGAACGCTTGTTTTTCAAACAAAAAAGAATGTTTACGTATTGACAGCGATTTCATAACATCAGAGAGCATAAAGAAAACTGATATGAAATTGAAAAAGTAAAAAGTCAACTGTTTACAAAATCTCTATTATCAAGTACGCGTAAAAGAAGTCGTTTGATTTTAAACTGAAAGCGGTAAGAACGGGAGAAGGTAGAATAAGTAGAACTTTCATAAGAATGGTTGCCGAAAAAATAGAACCGGAAAAAAAATTGTGTTCAATTGCAGGCAGTGAAAAATTTGGCGAAGCTCTATTTTCTGCGTTATAGGCAACGTGATTCTGTGACTTTCTGTTTTTCTTAAGTCATTCGCGTATTCGGTTTGTGTTGATTTTTATCCAATTTTTAATGTTTTGCTGCTTCTAGCGCAAAGACATCCTTCCATTTGCCGTATTTACAGATTTAACCACTAAGATTTTTTTATCCAAGGATTTCTTGGTTTGCATTGGGTTTCTTACCAGATTTTACTACGGAATCTTCCAGTATTTACTCAATTTTATTGATTCTTTTCTAAAACTGCTTCAAATGATTATCGAAGTAAATTGCTGCACGCAAAACAACTGAACCTATAAAAAATCAGCAAACTTACACTGAAAGTGGCTTAAGTTTTCACAGGATTCATTTATTTCATTTCTACTTCCAACGCAAATACCATCGCCCCACTCTTAATTATCGAGAGCAATGTTTTTTTTCGAAATAAATTAGCGTTGAAAAAATCCACGGAAAACGCACCTCGAGAAAAAACTGGCTATGAAAAGATGAATCCGTGATATGTGCGTTCTTCCATAATTATCTGACCCTACTCATCTTGCTTTTGACAAAAAAAACTCGCGTTTGTTTAAAAAAGTTTTTTAAACAGCTAATTTTTAAATGAATTAAAAAATGCCGCATTAGGGGACCAATGAGACCTACCAATAATCAACCCACTAGACAAGACAAACAAAAAAAAATAAACAAAAATATATTTAACAGATATGTTGAAATTAGTGACGTTCGAGATATTTGTAAGCAGATATAGTAATATTTAAAAAATCAGATTAGCCTTATATTACACAAACTAGGTCGTACATTACAGTGCAGCAGATCCTTCCTTTCATTAAAGAGAGTAGGCAATAATAAAACAAGAGAGAACACAAATTGCAAAGTTTACAAACCCATTGAATTGTTTGCTACCAAATAAATCCAAAAGTGACAACAACGATCAAATTTTAACAGCAAAGTACTATATGGATTCACTTGCAGAACCTCGGCAAGCCGATTGAACCTATAAATAACGATACTAAATGATAGGACTATGGAACAACAACCACTACAGTTAAAAATTAAAAGTTGAAAAGAATAATACATCACTCTGTTAGAGCCATTGAAACCATAAACTTTTCTTTGAAAATATCATCTATTTTCAGATGGGCCTCATTCGATTATCAACGGAACCGATACTCAAAGTGGCTGGGTGAAAACACTGCAAACAAAAACACAAGTTTTGCCCGGTATCAAAAATATCAAGTGCAAGTCATAAAGATATTAGTAAACTGCATAAAATTGGTAGAGAAGACATTGTTTGCTTCAAGCAAATGGGATGAGGAAGGTCATTAATTAGATAAAGTTGACAAAGAGGAACAAAAAAGGGGCAAATGTCAGAATTACATTGTTCTTTTTAAAAAAGATATTTTTAAAGACATTAGAACAGTTAGGTATGTAAGTCATTAACTGAAGGCAATCAGTGGTTCATACTTCCGATGCGGCCAACGACAACAAATTTTAGTCTAATTGAATCATATGAGTACAAATAACCCAAAAAAACCTAAATTTCAACAAATTTGGCAAAGTTCTATAAAACTCTAAGTAATTCACGAAAATGTTTTATACATTCAGTTGAATCTGCTTTCAGCGCTATTAGAAAATCGCCCTAATGTGGCAAAGCGACAAAAAACCGAAAATTCCATCAAGTATCAGCAAAAAACAAAAACAAATTACAACAACTTAATGAAACAAGTAATTTAGCGATACAATCTATATTAAATTTTATATTGGTGAGAAATCAACCAGAAAAATGCAAACCCACAAAAAGTTTCTGGTCATAATTTCGGACAAGTGTCATCTTTCATGAAAAAATATAATTTTTCGAAAATTTTGCAGCTGTTTTTCAAAAAAACTCGGATCAAACAGTTGAGTAACCCGCCTCTATCTTTAAAGTTACCAGCAGTAACACTCTCATTAACAATTTTGACATGTTTTTGCAAAATGGATGAAAATTTGAGTCAAATTACGAAAAATAAGAACAACAACACCCGAAATTAGCCGAACGTTCACAGAAATTTAAACCTCGATACTTCAACGGAAAACGGAAGAAAACCAAAAAAAATTTAGGCTTTACGGACTTTCTAATGATACCTCGCGCAACTCTCGATATATCAATTCGCTAAAATTGACTGAATAAATTACTCATTTGTGATTTTCAATTGGGACTTTCAATTGTGATTTTTGAATGCTTCAATTCATCAACTAATTTAACTCCCTAACAATGGCTTTTTGCAATTTCATTATAATAATTGCATGCTTTTATCATAGGATTAAGTTAATGCTGTTTTTGCCAACACCAAACTATAAAAACTATGCCATTTTGCGACAATTTTTTGCACCTCAGGAGAAGGGAAACAGGTACTCGAAATTAACACAAAGTTTAAGTAAATTTTCATTAAGTTATGAAAGCGGAGAAAAAGATGGGAAATGATTTCAAATTGCTATCCACTATCCTGCAATTTGACCAACAATATCGATAACTTATCGTTTACACAATTCAACAGCTTCGAGAAATTGATGATCAGAGAGGGAGAGCACCATGATGTCCCCAATTAAGCCTTGGTTCAGTTGTTTTGCTCCCGATTACTTTTATAATATATTGTTGTCCTTCCTATATCAATAACAACAAAATGCAAAACCTTTTGAGTATTTAGAACTTTCCTTACTGAACTTATTGCCTAAAGTAAATGATAAATTCTCATTTTTACTTCAAGAGATCAGAAAAATTACAGGTTAGAAATGTAAAAAAGCGAGATGATTGTTGAGCGGGATGGATCACATTAAGACCGCAAAGAGTGCATGTTTCTAATGTTTGAGTTTGCCCAAGCTGCACTCATGATAAATACCGTTTGATTAGCAGTTACAGAAAAAATTTTAATGAAAATTTGCTTGTGAATGATGCCGAAAGTTTAATTTCTAAATAGTCAATAATTTTAACTCCAATTTTATAAATATGCAATGAAGTTACTTGAATAGGATCAGATAAAAAGGCACGAAGAGAAAACAGAGAACAATCCTCTCTGAAATTAGTGTAAGGTGAAAAATCATATGGATTGTAAACATTATTAAATGCACTGATAGTAAATACATATATTTAAATAAATCAACTCATGAAACTCTGAATGCATATACTTATATTTTTTATCACATATATCGTCCCAACTGATAAACTGCAAAGTTTACAAAAAAACGAGAACTTTAACCTTGTTTTTTTTTTCATGTTTTACAGCTTATATACTACGCTTTCAATCAGTTAATTATATAGCGCTGTTGCTAAACTATTAGTGTAACGGCTGCTCTCCTATCAATGACAAGGAAAGCTTTAAAGTACACAGTTCTAATGACCAGTTTCAAATTTGCAAGATATTACGTTTTTGTAGGTAGCTTTTGTGAACTCCATTATCCGCTTTACTGTTGGTTACGGTAGCAATACATGAATCTTAATTAGATACAAAAACTAATCGTTCAGCTTTGCTGTTAAAAAATTTGCTTCATTCAGAAAAATCTATAACCAAAAATCTCAATCTTTGAGTCTTTAATCTAAATTGCCTTTAAGAACGCCAGCTTTGAACTACAGTAGGCTTCGTTGAATCCAGTAGGAGAAAGTGGCTCTCTAATTCGTACAAAGTGTCTCTTTTATTGGGAACTTTTTCGCTCTGACGGAATGATTGCTGGTATCAAAAATAACTTTTAAGCTTTTGAATACTGGAGGACTTGGCTTCATTACTCACTGCATATCATTTAAGACAAAATGAATCAACTGTTATTTGGTAGATTTTCAAGTTTCAATTCGGCTGCTCATCTGATTTCTTGTTCCTAAAGAAGTTCTACGATCCACTCTTTTTTTTCAAAACGCAATCTATTCTACAAATTCTCTCTAAACTCTGACGCAGTTTTTTTCACTTTTCTGTTTGTTGCACTTGGTTTGCCTCTTCGTGCTATAAATTGCATCTTGGCATTGAAAAAATTCTCTGTATCCAAAATTGGTTCCAAATTTGCATGCATAGCTTTCATATTTCAACAAGTCGAGAGAAAACAAAGCTGTTTGTTAGTTCAATCGCTCATTTTTCACAGTTAAAAACCACAAGTAGTTCAGTTCATTTGTAAAAGCTAGAAAAGCAGCTAAACTGATCAAATTGGCCATATCGGTTAGATTGGTGCCCCGGCTTGTGCTGTGTCTTTTCTGCAGGTAAAAAACTGTTCTAAATTGATCGTAAGGCGTCCTTTATGCCCAGGCTGCATATCTTCTGCTAATCAATGTTCCTTACAAGCTCAGTCCCTGGATATTGTATCTTCTTATGTTAATTGGCAAAATCAACTCAACAACCTGATGCTACAATTTTAGCAAAATTGGATGCTCTGTGTAGATGTCAATTTGACTTTTGCCTATTATGCTTTCTCACGCATATTTCCTCCACTATTAACAAAGGGAACGAATTGAAGGTTATTGCTGCCTTTTAAGATCTCTTTTTCGACTCTTGAGTGGTTTCAGATCTTCGGCAAACTGTTCATGTTTTAAAAATTGAAGATGATTAAAATCGTTTTTTTCTCTTGAAAGTTTGCTTTCAATTTTCGATATATTTAATGAACTGTAATAAATAGCCTGCTAAATTAACTCAGTTGTTCTCAATGAAAACCACCCTTCTTCTCTTCGGGTTTCGTCATGAAGACTAATGAGTGTATATTTTTGTCAACTCAGGAACAAAAAAATTCACCTATTCTTGCCGTTAACATTCTAGTTAACACCCAGTTCAGCTCAGTGAGCCGCTCACTTCTTTTTTGCTTCTTTATGTTGATTGATCTGCGGCCAACGACCAATTGGTTGTTGCTACCTCTTGCATGTCTCAATTGGGAAACATCAGGTGTTTCCAATATCTCAGCAAATTGGCTTGCTAATATTACTTTCTGTCTACGATGGGAAATTCGCATTAATTGCAGTACTGTAGTTGATTCTGACCAAAAGTTAAAAATATGTATCTTCATTCCGTTTTGCTTCACTACTTGTTCATTCAACTTTGCTGCTATGGCTGCTGTTTGCAATTCCGCAAGTGGTGTTAAGAGACTTCTCTTCGGTGCCACTGCGTTTTGCAACTACAAAGACTAAGTCCGCTGATAATTTTTGTCGTTATGGACGCCTATCAGCCACTGCACACGTGATGTGTTCAGATGCGTCAGCAGACACAAGAAATTTGCTCTGGCTCTCACTGTGTTAATGAGTATCCTATCGATGCCTAATTCAGCTACAATTGGAAACCAATCAATCCATATCAGATATTCAGATTCTTCACCAGGTCTCACTTCTATGTCCCATTGTTGTCCTGTTTTTGTCAAGATGCTTTTCAGAAGAAGTCCTATAAAAACATCAAAAGAAGCAAACCATCGGATTGAGTCAAATACTGAAGATACTAGTGACCGAATCCTCCTCTGAGTAATCGGATTTTCCATTTTGTGTAAACACCTCGGTGCATCTGGAGGCTATCTTCAATAACAGTCCCTTTTACTTCAAGCACTAAAAGGTCCTCTGTATTGCGTCCAACATCGACGTGGTTGATTTTGCAGGTCAACTTCGCGGATTTCGTCAAATTGGTTATAGAACCCGTTGTGAATTGCTTAAGCTGCATTTGGACACTCTTCCAAAATCTTGAGTCCCACGTTCTTGAGAGCATATTTTGCCAAGTCGGCAAGACGCCAATGCTCGTATGTTTGAACAAGCTAGTTAGTTCTTGGTTCATTAGAATTGTCAAGCAATTTCTGTCTTTTTCGAGAACTTGCATTTACAGAAACCTACAATCGATACAAGCACTCAGGAATATTGCTCCTCCGTAATATCAGAATATTATTTTAAGTAAACAGTGTTGAAGGTCATGGCTTAACATTAGTTTGTCGTTTGGACAGGCCCCTTTATAATTTGATAATGCATTACAAACTCGTGGCATTTTTCCGGTTTTCTCGGAATCAGCATAGAATGGCGTGGCTGAATATGTTTCCATCAAGGTGTTATTCACTTCAAATATGTCCAGTATCTTTACAAATCAGTTGTCAACATCTGTAACTAAAACGAGTTGATGCAAAATCTTCAGTTTGGTTTCTCTGAAATCTTTGCTCCAATGATTAAAGATGACCCGAGACTGAGCTGTAGTCGTTCGTCAAGTTTGCCTCGGGTTCACTCCACACCATTCTCACTTCGTACTGTGTTCATGCCTCCCTGTAGTTCTTTCCTCGACCAACTGACGGCGTTCATTTTTCAATCATAGTTTTGTATGTTCCACCTATAACCATGTTCGGATATTCTCAATCACTTTCACATCTTCAGTGAAAGCAGATTGACAAACAATCTGGTTCATTGAATAGCCATAAAAGGTGACTTCAAAATGAGGAATTCTCAATTCTTATCCCAATTTTGTAGTCCAATGGGAGTTGTAGGTGATAAGCGTGCTTACGAAGGATGATGCCAGTTTCCATTAAGTTGAAGCTTTGATTGGTAGAACATTCAAGTGATTGATGCATTACTTCTGCTTGTTGTAGGTGTAGTTTTTGCTTCCTAGCGAGGTTGAATGGCGTGCTAAAGCTTCGGTTTGAAACACTTTTCGTAGCTGTGCCTTTATTTTGATAGGAAAAACATATCTCCTTAGGCCTTTTATTCAGTGTATGCCAGCTAGGTTGAACGTAATATTGGTGCATTGGGCTCATAACTTCTCTTGAGTTATTTAGTTAATGTATTAAACCGTTTGTCCAAAATCAAGGTAATCAAATGAATGCAGCCTGATAGTAGCGCTCTGTATTGACACGACAACAATATTTGAACTAAGCTGATAACTTCGTTACTCTTGTTGATTGATGCTGCGCTTACGTTCATTGCGTGATTGCTGCCGTCCATTTGGTTTCGTGGAAGATGCAATCAATTGTGCTCCATGGTACAAAAATTTATACAGCGCGCAGATAACTGACAATCTCTGATTGCACTTCTTTCGCCCAGAAATTCGTAAAGAAAGCTGGCTTTCTCTCTGCTGCATGCCAATCATTCACTCTCAGTTCACTAATAATGGAAAACTCTAAATCTTATGAGTCCCATCAGCTAGCGAACAAGGATATTTTTGAAGTTGATTCGTTTCTTCACAATTGAACGCGCACTGAATTTCAAAGTTTGTGATAATCACTTGCCGCCAATAGTACTCTCTGGTCATCTTATTCTCAATCTTCTGTGAAAAAACAATTCTTACACGAGTGTCATTATTAGAAGACTCTTCGCTTAGGTGACTCTTTCTCGCCGCCGTATACATAGATCCAACATTAATGTTTAATGTCTGGAAGAACATTTTCTTTCGCGAAGTGAAATGTTAGTCCTGATTGCAAATCAACCTCAAATTCAGAGCTCTTCAACAAATTCAACAAATTGATAATAAGACCTCATAAGTTGATTAAAGCTTAAGAATGGAACTCCTAACCGCTTGATGTTTGCCCAGTGCTCCAATTTGAGCATCGTCGACCACATGTAGATGGTCAAACTTGCGGTCCAATAGGGCCCGCCATGGGTGTAAAACGCTCCAGAGTACCTCATTTCTGATATTACTTATTTGGCTTGGCCATTCAACAAAAATTAAAATAGGTCATTTTCTCGGAGTTAGGAAATTTGCGTCAGTGCACAATAGGATTAAACAAGCTTGACCCCTAGCAATTGAAGAAACTGTCCGTTAAAAGGACTCAGCTTTATCTGCGTTAGTTGAATGCCGCCATTAGGCTTGTCTTTTATGTCAAACTCTATTACTCGCTGCTTAACCATATTGACTTCGGTAACCATTCACGTTCAAACCTGACACGGTAGAGGTTGTCCCATTGAAATATAATAGTTTCGATATTATTTAGCTGTTTCAGTTATCTGATTGTTCAAACCAGGAGAAAGGCTTTTCACTTCTTGTGTCCTACCAATTGCACGGGGGTCTGTTGAGTATAATTGGCATCATCCTATTGTCATCCGATCGTCCGACTCTGTCGATTTATTTCATGTGCTTCTTTTTGGTACTCGAGGTTAAGCGTTGTTTGCCTTTTGAACAGCTGCAACTCCATCACTAGCTCCTTTCTTTTGCTCTCAATCTCAATTTTCATGAGAAGGAGCTTGGATAGAAATTCTTTATCTCCAACTGGGCAGCATTTCTCTTTATTTGTCATGTCCTCTCGTTTATAGTTATATATGACTTGTTCTCTTAGTTTTCGTTTCCAGTCCCGACTACAGGAAAGATTATTTCTTTTAGAGGCCAAAAGACGTTTTCAGTTGGTTCTGCTTCGTTATTCAGGAAAATTGATTGCTTTGATGATCTCGCATTTTAGCTAACCCTCGAACCCTGGATGTTCGGGAATCAATTTGGGTTTATTTAATATTGGAACTCTCTTTGCTCGATTTTATGGCCGCAAAATTCTTCCAAAATGTGAAAACATTTTATTATGGTTCATTAAAGAAAAGCCAGATGCAATTACTAATATCGCGAAACTTTGGACACATTGTTCATAGTCTGCTGGGCATATCTTTGATATATTTTTCCTGTTCCTCTTGCTTTTTGACTTGCAATTGCTCTAGACAGTGGCTAATATGCCTCTCCGAGTTTTTGTTTCTCCCTGATTAAGTCAACCTGTTTATGAAAAAAGGTAACCTTTTGTTAGCGTGCCTTGATGAATTGATGACAATTTGCTAAATAATTAAACACAAGAGTGAGTCTGCAACTTTCTGGATCAGCGGGCTGAAGGTGACGGCCGCTCTCCTATCAATGATCAAGAAATGTTTACACCGCCCCGTTTCTTTCAACGGCTTCAAATCTGACCGGTTACTCCACTTCTGCAGTTAAATTGTGTAAAATATATGATCAACCCTGTAGTTTACCGTCTCATTACTCGATATTCAATTAGTTCCAAAGTCTAATTGCTCGAATTTGCTGTTCAACAATGACGTGAGCTTGTAAATCTAACGGTAATTTTTCACAAAATTCGTTCTGAAAAGAGGTATTCTGGTGCGTAGAGCCTTCATTGCAGGATGTTTAAGAGCGCAAGTTTGGCCCTCACGTCTGATCTTCGATGCTTAACATGACGCAAGGCTCGAAAACCAAGCGGTTTGAAGTCACGATTCTGAAGCTTCATTCAAGTACTCAATACTAATTAGCAGCTTAGAGAGAAGTTTTTTTTCCTCGGGATAAACATGAAGGTGATTCACAATCAAGTGTAATTCTTTACCTCTTGATAGAAAAGTAGCCTCTGATTATAAGCCATGAATGGTGGTTATATGAAGAAAACAACCAGCAAATGAAACATGCTTAACACTGTGGGAACGAAGGCCAGCACGCCATTTGTGTAATAAGTGTTTTCAGCGTTAAAAAGAGAACAGAAGGAACGGGCCCCATGAAACAGGAATATAGTAAACAAATCTCGAAGTTAACGACATTGAGTTTTTTTTCCAATATGAAAGAAACGAAGCACTATCTCTAACCATTAAACATTGTTTGATTTTCCGTTACTACAAATTTCAGCCCCAGATCTAGACTTTGAAAACGCACAGACTCAAGGTTTCTGCTTCAATATGCCCTGTAGTCAATTTAAAACACAAAAAATTCGTTTGTTTTTCAAACTCCGGTTTAATTTTTTTTCACTCGATTTGACAAAGTTACACCTTTGATAGGCTGTAGGTTTACAAAATCTGATCAGTTTTCCATAACGTCAAGCTTTTAGTGTAAATTTGATGTCAGAGGAAGTCTCTAAACCGCATCGAACCATTGTCGCGTATTCCGTGCTAATAAAAGAATTCGTCTCCAACTAATTATAACGACACCAATGCAAACTTTATAAAGTTCTGAAGTTGTACGTACTTTGCAAACTGCTGTGGTGTTAGTGAAGGTAATACAATTTTGATTTCAAGTTTCATTTCTCTTATTATAATCACGCACTAAAAATAGTTACTAATTATGTACGTAGGGTGCACGAATCAATTTGGGTTTAGTAGAATGTAGCAATAATTTTTGATTTTCAAGCTAGTCCAACTCAACTGTTTAATGTGGCATTCAGTTCGTTTGTTTTTGATGAGCGCGGCTTCAAAAATTAGATTGAGCTCTCACAAAATAGTTTCCAATTGTAGATAATTTACTTCCAAATTAAAGTTGTTTTCATCTCTTCTTTCATATTTCTTACCAAGTATTTGGTATTTCTTTCATATTTCCTCCCAAAACTTTTTTTAACAAATGCGTGGAACGACTTGACAGAACACAACCTTGTCTTTTGAGAAAAAGGGAATTTTAAAAAGGGATTAATAATTATTTTTTCTTTCAAAAACAACTGACTTTGCCTTAACTACATTGACATGTGTATGAGGGATTCATTCACACCTCTAACTAATTGTCCGTTGATTTTAGTGTAACATTTAGATGGTAATACTCAAACTGTTGGAGTCAGTTCTTAATTTCACTACGAGTTTCAAATCGCACAATAGATAGCAAAAATTGTAAATAATTGCTTACTTTTATCCCACGAGTCGGTCAATGCCATTAATTAATTCAAACAGTGAAATAATACTTTTGGATTAACCTGAAATAAGTTGCAATAATATTCGGAATTTAAAATAATAAAGAATTTAAAATAATAAAGTTACAATGTAAACAGATCCTTTATGGCTTATTTCATGATTTTATGAAAGAACACCTTGAATACTGATTAGCCGCTGTAAAAGGTCATTGCTATTATAATCTTCCCGTTCAAAGACTCCATGGCCCGTTCTTAATGTTCAATCTTCAAATTTACGACCACTGGGCAAAATTATGGTGAAACAAACACCAATGTTTTTCTTATCAATATTGTTATCAGTGTCCTCTAATCAGTGTTGTAATCAACGTTTTAAGCTTATATCTTCTCGGCCAATAAGAATTGAGCTATTCAAATAAATGATGACAAGACCAAATTTAATCAAGAAGTCGTTTAAAATTGGAGAAAAAGATAATCAATAAAGATATTAATTAGGCGATTTTAGGCATATTATACCTGGGTTGATCACCATAAAAGAAATTTACCAATCATAAAACGCCATATATTGGTTTTATTAAACTTACCAAACATACAATGATCATACATATTTTTGAGTTTGGCTCGTAAACAGTCCAAAAGGCCACCTGCAACAACATTTCTGTGCATGAAATGTCTAAGTTCTATTACTCTTATGGTGCCTTACAAACCAGAAAACGCCAGAAAAAACAATTAGGAACTGATTTATAATTGCAAATTACCCATAAAAATGCTGTTGCTAAAAAGGTCAACCTTTTTGGTTGTTTTTCAAATCCACTCGAAAAATCAGTTTCGGATTCATAAATTGACAAGAATATCTGAAGTTCATTTTTATCGTATCTTATTTAACATAAAACGCCACAAAATTTTTTTGTACAATTTATTACAATTTTTTTTGACAAAAAACTGATAATAAGGAAATTGTCAATTTTGGCGGTAACTTATCAATTCAACTCAAATACTACAGCATGTTCCATAAATCTGAATTAAAAATGTCACCACCGAAAAGATTTCAAAGGTCGAGTTTTGTCCGACTGTAGAACATGTAGATAAAAAGACGATTAAAGTGTAAGGGAAAAACCATTGACGTATAATAATGACCACAGTTAGTTTTCATGGCTAATCAGTTTCAAAAGATCCATCCAACCCAAAACATGTAGGAAAACTAAAAATGCCAAAACTTGAAAAAATTTAACACAGCTTGAGTACCCTGTCTGTCGGCTTGACAAGTTTCTGTACAAGAATGATACCAGATTTCGCACCAAAAACGTCGCAAGTTCACAACCGAGAGAAATCCGAAAAACCACATTTAGTTGAGGTCAGAAGGAACAAAAAACCATAGAGAACATTAAGAAGAAAATTATTGTCGGTGTCAATTTCATAACCAGTATTCTAATCAGCATGTAAGCTTACATCTTCTCGGCCAATAAGAATTGATATATTCAATTAATATGATGACACCGGCAATTTTCGTTGAAAAGTCTTGTAAATTTTAAGGAAAGCGCAAAGATAATCAGCAATTTTATTAACTTTTTTAAAGAGTTTCAGCTCTTTAGACCATCAGGTTCCACACAAATTTCTTTCAAATGAAAAATGAAAAAACTCTCGTTTTGATATAAATCTAACATATTAAACCACGCATTGCAAATTAATTTTCAACATAAAATGTCTCTTTAAAAATGAGAGATCACCAAAATCATTCGATTGCAAAAAATCTTAAAAAAAACAAAAAGTGATTGTCATAAAGTAATTAAAGCGATGAGTCTACGCACTAGAAGCAGCAAAAAAATTGAAAGATTATTCTCACCTTTTGTTTCTGATTGAAAATAAGCCCAACGGATTACATTTTTTTGGGACACTTAGACTCGTGAATTCGATTTTTCTCTCAACAAAATAATACCCAAAATCAATATGTCAAATTTTGTTGTTGATTCTGACAAGCTTTTTCGCAATTAACTTCCTTCAAAGTTTTTTCTCTCTAACTGTCCTAGTTTTGGAGAGTTCCTGAAATATGAAAAGTTTAAATGAAACAACACAAAAAAATGTTTTCATTGTATAACAATTCTATAAAAAATAAAGCTTTATTAAATTTTTCATAACTGGCTGTTTTTGAATTTTTTTACTCATGCAGATTGATTTTGATTCAGGCAGGCTTTGTGCCATTGTAGAAAGTAGGGCCCAGAGTCAGTCAAACAATCATACATTGAGAAGACGGCTGCATTGTGGAAAAAATAAAATATTTCTTCGTTTTCTAAGAAATGAGCGTTTTTTTCTTGTCTTTTTGTTAACGTTCCGGTATGTATCCCATATTACTAATTATAAATGCATAAAATCCAAATTGGCTGGTGGAGTTGATTTTGACTAGTATTTTGTAGTAATTGAGAGGAAAATTTGTTGAAACCTGATTGCACTTTTTTATTTCCAACAAAATTACACTACTGATCTGTTCAAGGTTTCAAACAATTTTTTTGGCCAAACTGCTAGGTAATTCGGATGCCAACAGAGAGCCTAAACTCTATAGTCAAATGCAACATCAGGAACAATAAACTGAATATATATTTGAGAAAAACAGAACAATTTTCTATTTCTCACAACATAATGTTTTCCGTTGTTCTCGTTCAAAACGTCCCACATCCGATCGAATTCTTTGAAATTAAGTCAGTGAGCTAAGTAAACCCTTTGAACTTCCTTTTTCTTAATTAAAAAAAATAGTAATAATATTCAATAACAATGCCATTGAGTCAATGAACTGATGACAAGGAGGCCGTAATTGTGACACAAAATAGTTATTTCGTTATAGCTTTCATATCATGATTAGTTATCAATCTCAGTTTTTCTGTATTGATGAATAGTTTATAATAGTATTAAATTGTTTCCAGTTTAGCTATAGAAATTACATCCATTATACACAACTGAGTCCAAGGTGCGACCAAAATGCGGGATCGCGCTAAAAATTGCGTCTCAAACCGAACACCATAACTCAACCTTAAAAATCTATTTTTAAGTTTTTGAAAAGTATTTTTGAAAAACTAAAAGTATTTTCTAAGTATTTTGCATTCGAAACCAATCTATCTCTCCGTGTAAGTTACGGCTCTGATGAAATCACAGGAAAAATTGGCATGATTTAAAAATCACGTGGACGTTTGAGATGGAAGTCAGAGTTTCGAAGTGAGCCCTCTTTGAAACGTGAACTTTCCAAGTTTTAAAATCTGGCCCTCTCTACAAGAAAATCTGGCACTGGTACTGATCTGGCATTTTGAAACTTGCAACCTGGGTCGAGGGTAAATAGAAAAAAAACGTACGTTTGTGTATGCAAAGTTTTGTTAAGCATTAGTTTTAAAAAAATTAACAACTAGATGCAGACTATTTATTTATTAAAAATAACCTGATTTTGAGTTGGGCGTTGTCTCTGACATTGATAATCGTAAAATTTAACTTAAAATTCAATATGTATATTGGATAAAAAGTAGTGAAGCTGAAATTTTCTGCTCGGACAGTTTTGCAAATGGTCTAGAAAGCAACTGTTATCAACCAGTAGAATCGACACGGTTCCTGAAAATATAAAGCTATGATTCCGTTATATGTCTGACAGATGTTTTTAATGATCTCAAAATTCTGGACAACGTTTTGAAGTCAATGTTTTTGAGAAGGAATTAACGCAATTTGTGACCCTTTGATCAACGGCATGACCAAATTGAGAAACGCTTCGTGAAGTCGAAAACTTAAATTGAACGATTTGTTGGTTAATGTTCGGTGGTTGAATGTTATCACGATATCAAATAATTGTCGGCAGGTTTGTTTTTGGTCGGATGGCTCCTCATAATGTTCACTTAAAGTTAAAAGTAAGATATCATATTTCCTCTTGGAACTTTCCCTTGAAGTGAACTCGGCGAGATTTAAATTGACCTCAGGTCAAATTATCAACTTCTGTCGCATTAGTAGAGAAATTATGTTATATAAACCTCAATAGAAAAGGAATGGGAAGAGTTATCCTTATCGAGCTGAAAAGTTTTCGCGGGTGGTCAAAATTGCAAGATAATTTACTGCTAATTGATTATGGATTATTATTAAATGAATTTCAATTTCAAAGAAAAACAAACAGAATTATAAACTGCTGGGACAATAAAGGGGATAAAGATATCAAAGATGTCTGGTTCAGCCTCTTTCCCTCAGTGTCTTCAACTCTACCTCAGCGGTCTCCCGACAATGTTTCCTTAATTTAAATTCAGCACTTCCGCCCAGCAATTCAGAATATGGAAGCTGGCAAGAATTTTTAAGGAATTCTCATATTTAAAAAAAGGAATTTTCAGCGCTTAAGCGCCGTTCAATTTTCGCTGAGTGGTTTCCAATTCATCACAACATTTCAGCATATTCTACCACTTCCCAAGATATCCAATGCTTACTTAATTAATGTTTAACAGATTAAAGCTCTTGCCAATTAAAAACTGTTCATACTGAAAAGATAAGTTATTACAAAGCACGCTTTTCAGAATTTTGAAATAACTATTAGTAAATGTAATATGGTTTACTTAGGGCAGGTGATGTCTGTTGTTTCAAACGTGACCGCTCCAGCCCATACATTAGACACTCCAGGATGAGCTCCGCGAGTCAAGAAATTTATTGGCCAGACCGACTTGTGGATGGGGGGGGGGGGGGGAGCGGTGCGACCCAACTCAATGTTCAGGAAAAAATCTGGTCGCCCTTCCGTCTGGTCAATAGCAATTTTTGGTCTGTTCGGAAGCAAATGGAAACAAAGCGCAAAGAAAAGCGGAAAGGAAAGCGAATAACAACCAGGCAATTTTAAATTAATCAGCAATTTATGTTGCGTTACAGTAGAGTTTCGACAAGCACAAGTCAATTGCGACACGAAGTATCAAGGTTGGGTGGAAGAAGTTAACACTAAACGAAAGCTTGACTGCGAAAAAATGGAGGGTCCAGATCGACCAAAAAAACCAAAAGTTCTATACCTGCAGACTGTACACCTTCCAAGGGAAGATGCAGCGTCGAAACTTGAATACCCACTTGAATACCCCAAGCAACTGCAGCGTCGAAACCAGCTTTTTCCCTACCCAGCAAATTTTGTTAAAGAACAACTAAAACACGCAGGAAACTGAAAAGACTTTAAAAAATCGTTGGATTGTATTTATAAGCAATGGCACGCAACCAGGCACGAACTCAGAGCTAAGCAACGCAATTCAAGCAGTGAAAAAAAACGAGAGCAACAACCAGAACCAAAATGATAGCTCATTTCTCGAACGTTATGAAACGGAGCAACAAAATCAACAAGAATACTGACAATAATTCAAAAACATCTCAAGCGAAGCGAAGAATGGATGAAGAAGTTCGATACCAAGTTAAAAAAATTGCTACTAGAACAGGCGCAGTTTGAGAGGAGAAAGCTTGAGCGAGAAATGAAAATGAAGGAACTCAATGCAAAGCATTAATTACTGGAGGACGAGCGTGAGCTAGAAGGGAAAGAGAAGAGAAGAGACTTAAAAAAAAGATGTTCCCCCTCAACCACCAATATTCGGGACAAATCACTCTTGAACTGGACGCCAAGAACGATAAATGTTTTCGCCAGAACAATCAACAAACTTCAGAAGCCAGATCGATCAACAGCTGGCTTCGAAGCAACATTTTAGGTGAAAAGCCAGAGTCAATTCTTACGTTATCGAAATTCAAGCCATTGTTCCTCAAGCGCTGACAACCGGGAGGTTTCTTCCAGAGCTAGCTTAAGATGCATTAGTGGGTATTCAAGTAGCAGTAGGCTACCGAATCTGAAGTTGCTCAACTCTAATTAAAACCTCAAATGGTCGGAATGCTCTAGCATGTTCATTCCTACAGTTGATCAACGACCAAAACCAGACTCAGAAAAATGAGCTATCACAAGACTCTAATGACAGGCAAACCAAATCTAGCAGTATCTTGAAGAAAAATTACTCGACAGTTCTATTGTATTTTTTGGAGCAGTCTGAAAAGATAATTTGGTAGGCTTTATGTGGTCATCACTTCACAGCTTGACTATCTCCGCAAGGCAATTCAAACAAAATTTTACAACTTATCGAGTCAGATGAATTTCTCAGCTAATGTCTCTAATTTTGTGAACGTCCTCAAAGAGCAGTAGACAATTTGGTGATCAAGCTCGACACTGAATATGCAGTATATAATATACCTCAAGTTCTAAATTTCTTTGATGATGTTAAAAATGAAGACTGGTCTGATCTGATCATGTTTGAAAAACAGCTATCTAGATTGAAAATTGTGCATTAAGGGTTTTTTACTGTCAAGGGAGAGCTAAACAAGGAAGAGTGAAGAAACGCGAAGAGACAAACGGTTCTCGAAGACATGGAACTTCAGCTCGAGCTGGAATCGCTCGTCCCATTTATCTGATGGCTCTCACAAAGCCTCCAACTATACGTTTTTTGGGAACATTAGAGTGATTGATCGGTACTAGACAATGAGAAAGCAACGCTTGTGATAAGGATTTACAGGCAAAGAATTGTGTGCTATAAATGGATGTACCAAGAGACGCAATGGATGCCAATTTCAGGAAAACAAAGAAACCAGAGAAATCATTCAGACAACGCAAACACAGAATTCATTAATTAAAGTAATATGAAGTTATAAGCTTACTTCAGATAGTTCATGTCTCAATGTACACCATGGAAAAAAGATGAAAACAATAGTTTTCTCCTTAGTGGCTCAGCACTTTCATTGATCACTCAAAATGTGCTAGTAAAGTTAAATGCCCAAGGCCCAACGTTAGGTTCAACATAACTGGCATACACGGAAAAAAAGATCTGAAGACAGAAAAACTTCCTCTCAAAACAAATGGACAAAAAATCCAAGGTCTTTTCAATAGAAGCGTCTGTACAGCCATCAGTCTCATTTAGAAACACTAGCTCTGACCACATCCAGCTGAAGCAAAGCTCCAATCAGTTGACTGCTCTCCCAAACAAAAGAAACGACCAGATGGAAGTTGGTATCGGCCTTGTTCAAGATGCTTGTGAGCTACAACGACCACTGGACTAAATGCTCGGAGCAAAAACGGTCTTTCTACGGTCTAACGGAATTGGGACGGAAAGCCAAAGGAGTCATTGCGGGCGAAAGAACACAAAATGTCCGACATTTTACCTCCAGAGAAAAAGTGAAAGTGGCTGCGAATATAAAACTTGGTGGAACAAAAAAACCTGTAAATCCAAAGTCCAAGATGAAAACGGAACTGTAGGCACAAAAGATGCTGGTAAATACGTCAAAGTTTACAAGAAAGCGAGACCGAAGGGGAATGACGTGAAGCGAACCACATCCAAACCTACCAATCTAAAACAGCCTGCCATTGAGTTAGATTTACTCAATTGAACGAAGATTCCAAAGTTACCTGAAGCAGAAGAGTTCGTATCAATATTGAGTAGACACAGATGTAGAAAAATTGTTTACACGGACACTGAACGAAACCAAAGTGAAACACACGTTTTGGAAAGAATGGTATTTGCCGCTCCCATGACAGGAAAGTTATTACGATGTCCTGAAAAACCAATTGCCCAGACAGCGACATCAATGCAATCTTTCTGCAAGTGGATTTTCCCAAACAGTAAGGAAGTCGCTTGAGTTTTATTTGGCGTCCCAGAACTAAGAAACCGGCTCAAACACTTAGATTTAAAAAACTTAACGCAGTAATTCGAAAAGACTTGAAATTGATCGGAAAAACGGAGCCTTTTGAAGTGGGACTTAGTACAGAGGGATTATCAGTGCCTGGTCTACAATGGAGTGTAACCCAGCATAGTATTAAAACGTGCAGAGGTACCAACAAAGAAGTTGAAACACTATAACTCAGAGCAGGATTCTGTTACTAGTTTTTTTCTGTACTTGACCCCATTGGTTTAATTCCGTTCAGTTTCACATTCTGAAACGCATCTTGACTAACGCTGGAAAACATTGATCCTACAAAAAGGAACCTAGTGAAGCGGCAGAACCCTTGAAGTGGAAAAAAACTTCCAATAGTAGCAGAAACAAGAATCGATAAATGATACCTCAATAAAATGAGGGACAGAACCAAATTTCATGTGTTTGCTGACGCACTTGAAGTCACGATAAGTGCACTGGCCTACATGCGTTCGCAACAGAAAAACTCAGAATTGTAATAGACTTAGAAATTGTCATTGAAAAATGAATACTGGCTCCCATGAGGCACCTTCCAACGCCACAAGCGGAAGTTATAGTATTAAGGTTGAAATAAAGAAAAGTCAAGGAACACGAAAGGAAGATTTAGAGTTGCATTTTTTGGTCAGATTCAACTACAGTGTTGCAACAGGTACAAAGCTTCAATCGTAAAAATCAAGTGTTTGTAGCCAATTGAGTAGCTAATTGAATACAAATGATGTTTCACAGTTCAAACGTGCAAGCGATATCAACAACCCATAAAACATTGGCACCAAAGAAGTCAACATAGATGAAAAAAATATACCTGCATCTATCTTTATGATACAGTTTAAAATGGAAAGCTGTTTTCAATTGGAAGGTTTCAGTAACTTTAAGAGGCTAGTGAATACAGTAAAACACGTACAACAAGCGTTGAGAATAAATCTTTTTTTCAATATTGCGGAAAGAGAAAAGACAAAGACAATCATCATCCAGCTAATACAGCAAAAGAAATTTTGGCAAAATATGAAGTCTCTGAAAGCTGAAAAGGAAGTCCGAGAAGGCATGAAATTATAACAATTTTTACACTTCTTTGATAAAAAACGACCCAATTGTGCCAAAGGTAGTACAGGAATTCTTGAAGTTGTTTTCAAAGCAAAGAGTCCAATATTGACGCTGAGATATTCTTGCCAAATGAGCTAAAGAACAATTAACACGAAGGCGCTGACAATGCTAGCAACATTTTGCAGCTATAAAGCGGGATCCTAGCCATACAAAACATACTACGATCAATCAGGAACAAGCATCTAACCAGAGAACAGAACACAGGATCAACAATAATGCCAGTAATGACCGATTTACTCGCATAGTTTTCAGAGATTTCAACGGCCTTTACTAATATTGGAGTCGACCACTTCTCACCTTTGATTGGTAAGATTGGGCGAAGGAAAAAAGATGACGTTGTCTGTTTTTTTGTCTAACTGCGAGAGTGGTGCATATTGAAGTGGTAACTAATATGGGCACAGAGAGTTGTCTCATGAAACTTATTGCCCGAAGAGGCAAACCACGTGCAATAGTCAGCAACAACGGGTAAATTTTGTTAGACCTGAACAAGAAACTGCCGTACCTTGTATCGCGGAACAAAGAAGAGATCGCATAAATTTTTGATAAATCCGATCCAACCGATGCAATGCACTCTCAAGGAGAATGGGAACGGTTGGTTAGAAGTTGCAAGAAGGCAAGGTACAGTGTTGGGGAAGGATTAGTCACCGAGATTCTTCTTTCAACTGCTACATCTATTGTTGAGCAGACAATGAAAGCAAGGCCGTTGTCTCCAGTCAGTTCACATAATATCGACTTAGATGCATTGGTACCCAAACCTTTCTTGCTGGTCAACAAGCAAGTTTGCTTCCCACAAATGCAATGAGCTGTTAGTCTTTTGATACTGAAAACCTCTTTCGACAAACTCAAGCCTATGCAAATCTCATATGGACAGATTTTGCAAAGAACATTTGTCACCTTTGAACAATTGGCACAAATGGCAATCTACGGCAAAGAGGAAATCCTAAAATGCGATCACGTTTGGTTGACCGACAACAGAGATTAGCGACGCAATTTTAGAGATTAGCAAGTTACCGGGGCCGTGATTCGATCTTCGACTGATCAAAAAAACTACGGAGTTTACAACACACGAAGCCCACTGCTGTACTACCGAACAAAAGCAAAGTTTTCACCATAAAAAACGGCACCAGAGATAATAAGGCTAACCTTTTAATGAAAAAAGCAAATGAACTCAAGGTCAAGTAAAGCAGTGAAGTTAGATAAGCCTGAAAAAAATTTAATGCACCTTCATTCGAACCAAATTGATTTGCTGTCAACTAATTAAGTCATATGAATTCAGAAAAGACTTGTTATTTTCATCGTTCAACACTGACGTTCACAGCGTACTGAAGCTGTATTTCTTGAGCGGTAATTTGCTTGTACTGTGCCTTGTTTTTGTAAATCATCTTAGCGATAGTATGTATAGCTTAAGTTAAAATTGAACTTTGAAAAGGGAATTGATATTTGATTTTCTCAAAAATTCCTTCTGAGCAACAATTTTTAAAGTAAGAAAATTTTTGTGCAAAGGGTAAAGTCAGTTCCTTTTGCCGGCTTTAAAGAAGCTTGCTGTAGTTTGATTTCGGGGATATTGAAACCAATAGAGATTTCCTAGCATTGGAATTAATAAAAATTTTCAACACAAGTTTGACTGTTTCCTCTTTTTTGCTATTGTGAGCAAAATAGGTTTGTAGATCAGCAATGTTGAACGCTTAGTTATTGCGTCCAACTGAGTATCGACTAAAGAAAAGGTAAAATTCAGCTAGCGAAAAAACAGCTCATAAAACCTAACCTCAAAAACATAATATCTGTACAGATTTGAAACAACTTTAATTTTTTTCCTTGTCGTTGATAGGAGAGCGGCGGTTACATACCTAAGTATGCTTCGGAAAATTTTGTTTCTTAATGAAGTTTTGAGAAGCTTCAGTTGAAAATTCCCCAACCTAATTATGTTTTGGATCTATTTGAGTTCTAAACACGCATTGCAAAGTCTCTTGAGTGCTCATAAGCAGTTTTTTACATTAATTTTTTTGAAAAATTTCAAAAGCTCGCTTGGTGGTAGCAATGGTTTCGCTTTGATTCATTTACAGCTTCTGCTATCATTTTTTACGGTATATAATCAAACTTACAAACATAGCTGGTAAATAGTCAGAAAATAGTCTTAGACCACTTTGTAGATCTGCAGTATCAAAAACATTGCAAAAATAGACCCTGAAGAAAAATTTCTCTTCTTTTTATTAATTGAAGAGATGTATACTTTCGTATAGATTCTGTATAAGTTATTGCTCTGTTGCGGCTGTTGAAGAGTCTTAAGGTTACCGAAATATCACAGCCTGGTTCTTGAGATTTTCGCTGGCCGGGTTCATCACTTAATTCGATTGACTAAGAATTAGTCGCTCGGGCGCTTTTTTTGTCTTTTGACGTCTTTGATTGCTTAATCAATTAAAATGATTTACGTCAAAATTTACATAGTAATTGTGAAATTACTTAGTGATTAATTAAAAGCACGGATGGTTATTACGTAGCTCTAAATATCTCAAATATAGAGTATTTGATGTTTAATGAACACCTAAGGTATCAGAAAAATAACATTTTAAGAAATTCAACAATAAATGCCAATATAAAAAAATGTCAATTTTGCACCATATAAGTGCTGATAGCCACACTTGTGGGTTTGGTGGATCCATAGATAGCTTAGATGTTACCCTAATCGTGGGCTATAACTTCTGGTTGCTCAAGTTTTCCCTTCCCAAAACCGGGGGGGGGGGGGGTTGTACAAATTTTCGGTCCCAACCTAAATCTTTTTTCAGTATTGACAATTTCTGTTTTTTGTTCAGTTTCGATCCTTATTTTGCTGTCTGATGGCTGTTTTCGCTGATTTGAAGTGGCACAACATGCTAATTCTATTAGTTGAGCTCAAAAAAACTTCCTTTGAAGTGGCACCTCAGTTGTTGACTTCATCTCCTTGATTTAAAGTGAAGAAAAATCATTTTGATAGTGAAGATAATTTTTGAGAAATAGGCAAGTCTATGTAGTACTAGGCCAATTCAAGCTCCAGGTATCACTTTCTGGTTATTATAAACCTACGCCTTTTCCAGATACGTTTCGTGAAAAGTAGGGTAGGCAGCATGAGTTGAAGGTTTTACCAAATTCGAAAAGACCTGGCAATTCTTTTCCTTACCACTAGTTTCATTTATAAAAAAAACTTTTGTAAGTGAACTAACATATCACAATAATGATTTGGGTTTGCAATTTCTGACAAACTGAGATTTGACGCTTTTCCTGATTTTTTTGAATATCCTTTTAGATGATATATGGCTCACTTATTGTCAAAAATTAACGTTAACCAAAACTAAAAAATTTTAGAATTAAAGGGGAAAGATACGTAGATCCATGGGCATGTTTTCCAAACCCAGACTAGCAAGAGCTATTGACCGCCTTCTGTTGGAACAAGTGGCACAGTTGGAGCATTCTGTTGTGGCAAATGCTAATATAAAAATTATTAAGATAACAAAAACAAAAATTATGTCTTGATACGTTCATCTCTTGACTGAATAACAAAAATACTGCCTTGAAAATTGTGATAAGATATTAACTTTTTCTAGACCTAGCCAGAATCTTGTGTTTTGTAACGCACTATTTGAAATCGACAGTCACTTGCGATGCGCGTTAGCTTACTTCTTTCAAAAGTATTATTCGCGGAGCGAGATCCAAACTTAATTTGCTTTCGCTTACTCGCGGTTTGACATACAAAGATAGAGGAGCAACTGAAATTGAATTAAGAAACTGAAATTTAAACTCAAGTGCTTGTAAGCAACTAAAGAAGATGTGATCATACATGTCTGATCACGAAGCGGGAAGCCAAGAAAGGATGAAAATGAACGACTTGAGACAAAGAATGTACAAACATGAAATGTTGATGAAGGGCAAATAAATTGAACTAAATTAAATCTATCATATAAATTTTTACTGCACCAAATAAATAAATGAAATGTAAAATATACACGGGTATCACATACCCCTTGTTGCGACAAAAGAAAAGTTGTAACAGTAGCAATTTTTCTTTTTGAGAATAATAATAACAATATTTACAAACTAATACTTAGTCCCCGGTTAAGTAAATAATTACAATTTATGCACTGGTTATCATAGCTAAAATTATAATAATACCAAATTATGAGTTCAAAGTTTATGTAGTTTTGGTTGTGAAATTAACTAGTCAGACATCTCTTGATTTTCAGCTTCGAAAACCGTTATTGATCTTACCAATGTCGGAGTATCTTGATCGAGAATTGATAGAGCTTGCGGAGCAGGTGGCGAGACTTCTCCGATAATCGGAGAAATGTTAGTTCCTTTAGGCTGTTGGACAGCAATGTTTTGAACAATTTGAACAACTGGTGCAGGTGGGGCGGAAAATTCTCAACGTCTCCCGCTCCGCGTGGACTTTTAGGTGGAGCTGCAATTGTTGAATCGGAGGACGAATCGTCGAAACCGTAGTATGATGGATTACGGCGGTTTCTATCAGAGGATTTTTTAGACTGTGTAGTGGAAGTTGCTGGAGCAGACGATGATGCTCGCTGGGGAACAATTGTCATCTCGCTGTTTGAAGCGGCATTCTCTTCCTGTCGTTGATTTTTGAGTGCGAGAAAATTTGGTATTTTTGGGATGCGCCCTCGCATCACGCGTGAGATGTTTGATCTTGAAGACGATACTCCACTGCCCGGTTCACGCCTCCGGTGTTTCATCTTTTTTTATCAGCCTTGATTTTCCGGATGAATTGTTTAATATGGCTTTGGATGTGTTCCTCCATCAAATTCTCGCCTATTCGTGGTCCCCGTCGATCCACATAAACTTTCAATGCAAGATTCCAAAATTTGCTATGTCACTATTTCGTACAGTGACGATAGGTTTCCCAGGCTCTTTTATTGTCGATGTTGTAGGGCTTACTTTCAAAATATTAGAGCCTGGAGCAAGGACTTCGTATAAGCCCTCCGAGTTTTCTTTGAGCGCCGCTTACCGTGTACTTTTCTGGCCAATTTAAGCTGAACAGCTCGCTCTTTGAGTGGAAATGGCTGGCATTCACTTGATTGAAGAAAGCGAGACTCGCCGTCCGTGCTCCCTCTTTCTCTTTCATGAGCCTCACGCGTAGCCCGAGTCATTCCAGATTCTACCTCCAGGTCGCTCCTGTAGCCATTTATCCACATTTCGTCCGGTAGAATTTCCTCTGGCGTGACTGTCTCCTCATATAAATAGTGGTTCACAATATTTTCATATGAGAGATTAGATAACTTAAGCTTAGTTGAGATTACGCTCAGCGGGGTATTAGGTTTTCGGCCAAAGTGTGCATCGAAGGGCAAGATCTTTGTTGTTTTCTGCCGAAATATCCGCAATTGGTGAATGATAATCTTTAATGCATACTTTACATGAAATGCGTTATTAGCCGATTTTTCTTCTTTGATACATGCAAGTCTACTCATAATCGATTGAATGGGTCTTTCTATCAAGCCAATAGAACGATGGTCGTTTACTGGAACTTCAATAATTTCAATATTGTTTTTGTTGCAGAAGTCCTTTACTTGATTGCCAACCAAACATTTTGCTTGATCCAGACGAATAGATCGGTGAATTCCGAGATTTTCAATGTTCATGCCATAAACTTTAAAACCTTCGGTCCGCTTTGTCATAAATACATGCAGTGGGGTATTTAGAAAAACGATCAATAGCGGCTATGAAATATACCTCGTTACCCTTTTCATCAAAAATTGGACCTCCAAAATCAATTTGAATTTCTTGATTTGGTTCAACACACGGTACATGAGGTCGAAATTGTTTGGCATGGATTACAGATTTATAGTTCTTACCGATTACTGTGCAAGGTTTGCACTCCGTCTCTTTAACTATGACTTCGCGATTCATGTAATTGGAAAATCGAAAATTTGATTTTGAAGCTTCTTTGCCAACGAACCCAGGGGACTAATCCATGGGTTTTTTGGATTTATTAAAAAGTTTTCATTAAAACGTTAGAAAACGTTTTTTGATTTTTGACGCTCAAAAAGGCACTTTTGCGACTTTTTCTTTTTTTGAGCAAAAATTTTACATAAGGAGTTCAACGAAAAGAAAGTTGATTCCAACTGAAGTGTTCTATTCAAATAAAAATATTACTTTCATGTAGATTTTTTACGACAAATTGAGAAAATTGTTTTTGAGTTTTTCCGATGCAAAAAACGCTATATCGTTTTTTTCGTGCAATTTGTGTTTTTTTTTCGTTAATTGCTGACTTGTAGTTTCTCATGGCTATTTTATTCATAAACCATCAACAAAAGCACGTTGGGGGACAATTTATGTATATTTGATATTTTTTGTCGCAAAAAAAACACGTTTTTTAGATACGTCTAACCGGGGAAAGGACTTCTAAGGTGACGTCTGGAACCTCGGGCCATCATCTCTTGATGACGTCCGTAACCAGAAAAAAATGTCAGGCCTTCTTGGTCGGGTGACGTCTGAAAACCCTTGAAAAAAAACTCTTCGTCTTTGTTTGGCTCGTCTGCAATAAGAAACTCTTCCTCTGTCGTAGTCTCGGATATTAGTCTTGGGGAGTGCTCATGCCCCCTCTTTGTTAAAAAAAAAAATTAAATTACATTCAGAAGGTTCTATGTCCTTTTTATCAAGGCGGAGGGTCGCCAAAATTATGTTTTAAAACATATCTCTAGTCTAATCATTCGTTAAAAGAGCACGTCTAAGTTTCACGTTGTTGGAAAAAAAGAGTCAAGTTTTTGTTGCAAGTTTGGCGGTTTATTTGAATCATCTTGAAAGTTACAATAGCATTGGCAACATGCTGCAAGGGCACAAAGGGGGCATCAAGGGTTTTGGAGGCATCAATTGAAGTCTTTTGTCATCTTCTTTGAAATTGGCTCTGAAACTGTAGGCTGAAATGTTGTCAATATCAGCAGTACATCAATTTGTGGGAAAGGGGTAACTCACGGTGCCTAAAACCGGAGCGAGAAAGATCGAAAAAAAACTATGGAGAAAAAACGCCGGAAACGGGGCGAACGAACGTGCCGTCAGCCGTTTTTACCTTTACGACTCGAGTTTCTCCATCTCGTCCTGGCGTTGTCTCCATGACTCTTCCCATCGCCAAATGCCTCTTGGAGTTTGGTTTTTCAACACTCAAACAATGTCCACCACTTTGAGCGGTCGATCGTTGCTGTTTGACCATTTTGACCGTCTGCTAAGGGTTTGCAGATACTCTTTCACCAAGCGTCGCACTTTATGGTTCATCAGCTTCTGCCTGTTCTTCCATGTTTTCAAGCTTGCAGGTTGCTAGTCTCCAAATTGTCCTGGTGGCAAGCTAATGAAGGGACGCTGGATAAGAAAGTGGTTTGGAGTCAAAGGTTCCTCGTTGTCAGGCTGCTCAGCAACGTTATTCAGTGGTCTGGAGTTGAGGATTGATTCTGTTTCCACCATGATTGTTAGGAAAGTGACAAAAGAGAGTCTTCTGGATCCTAGAATGAGGGGGAGCGTTCTTTTGGCGCTCTGGATCAAACCTCCCAGACACCGCCAAAATGAGGGCCGTATGGGGGATTGAATTTCCACGTTGTATTGGCTACTGCTAAAGCTTTGTAGATTCTGTCATTGTCCAAGGCTTTAACAGTTTTCTTCAGTTCTTCAGAAGCGCCAACGAAAGTTTTCCCGTTGTCGCTGTAGAGAAGTTGGGGCTGGCATCGACGACTGCAAAATCTTCTGAAGGCTTTGAGAAACGTATCTGTGTTTAGGTCTGGACACGTTTCTAAGTGAACTGCACGCGTCACCATGCATGTAAATATCAGACCGTAATGTTTTTCTATAATGCCTTTAGAATCTTCGATGTAGAAGGGTCCAAAGAAATCTACACCAGAATTAGCAAAAGGGAACTGTGTTTTTGCTGTTGGAAAACGAAAACTAGGTAATGGTGCCATAATTGGTTGAATGTTTTTCGTGTCAAAACCTCGACATAAGAAACAATGAAATCGTACGCTTGCTAACGCGTTCCGAAGGCCAATCACATGGTAACGTTGTTGAATGAATGCTTTTGTCGGTTCTGTGGGGTTCTGTAGGTGAATACATATTTGATGGGCATGTTCCTGGTACAAATGAACAAATTTGTCTTTGGCGTGCAAAATTATTGGACGTTTTTCCAAATCCAGTTGTGTTGGTGCATAGTGCAAACGACCACAAGATCTGAGTAATCCGTTCTCATCCAACTGCGGATTTAGGCATCGTATTTTGCACTTGGAATCTATTTTCTTTCCACGTTATAAGGATTTAACGGTCGAATGGAAAAAACTGTCCTGAGATAATTTCAGGAGATAATTTCTTGATAATTGAATGTCTTCAGTTGTGTATTGGTGATTGTTCGTTCGCATTTTCTTTGCACGATGAATTATGTTGAAAACTGTTGCAACTGTCAGAAGACGTTTGTTCCAAGTTGAAAATTTACTCGGATCGACTATAGGTTTAATTGTCTTGGGACTTCTCGTGACTGCCGCACATGTTGCGCGTGGTTTGTTTATCTCATTCCAGGTCGACTCGATTTCGCAAAGAAATTGGGGTGGATCTAACCATTTCTGCTGAGTTTCGTTTGTCTCAAGACCGCGAGTTCCGTGATCCGCGGGATTGAGATAAGTTGAGATGTGATGCCATTGCTGGGGTAAAGAACTTATGAATTTCTTGCAATCTGTTTGAAACAAAAACGTTTTGCTTCTTATTTGAGGCTATCCAGTCCAAAACTACTTAACTGTCGGACCAGTGAAAATTTTGGTCAATTGTCATTGTCATTTCTCATGGCCGCCAGCAGAGCGTGGCCATGCAAATCATTCCTTAGGTACCTGGGTGGCTTGCGTGGATGTAATTAATTAACGCTTCTCGGAGAACGTTTGGTATAGCGACCTTCTCATCAACACACACGCAGCTGGAACAGATGTGGAAGTCTCTCCAATAGGAGAGGATGTACGGGTTGAGTTCGTTTAGGCGGCTTTCGTTCGTGAGTATACAATCACGTACTTCTTTTAAAACAGCGTCTCTGCTGGTTAAAAATGCAATTAGAGAATTACTGAATATTTTTTTTACAATATGATCGAATGTTGGGATCTGTGGGCTAGGTGTTAGGGGGGGCTGACGTTAAAAGATGGGGCTGGGGATGTTAGTGTTGTGATTCTGGAGGAGTTCGCGATGCGAGTATCACATGCGGAATTAGAGCGTTGGTTTGCAGCTCGAGATGTAGTTGGAGGCGTAGAGGGTTGATTCGCAGTTCGGGAGGAGTCAGTGAAGCGAGCTCTAGTGATGCGATTTTAGAAGGCATGCTGTAATTTTTGTTGTTGATATAGTTATTGTCTAAGGTGCGTTTGAATTGAAGAGAGTTATTTGAATAAAGAGTGGGCAACTGATTTCCAGGATGTTTTGAGGCAAAAAGCATTGGTTCTATTTCTAGTTGGTGACTTTAAGAAATATTTGTGGAATGTCTCCAAATTGGCGGGAAATTAGAAATAGCGAATTGAGTTTCGCGCGTTGTGAGAGATAATTCAATCCGATTTCGGAAGAAATTGTTTATAATGAGTTGTGTTTTGCTTAGCGAGTGAAGTGTTAATTGGTATTTGCGACACGAGATATGCATATTTTAAATTGTTGAAATTAAATATAGTATTTACAATTTGATTTCGCGGCGCTGATGATAAGTAAGAATCAAACTCATGTACGCGGGTAGCGGGTGTTCTAATTAAATTTATCGCATTACGTGTAGCCTCAAAATTAGATGTGATTTGATGTGCGGGATCATCAACTTGTATTAATTTGTTTAAATGAACTGCAGATTCAGTAGGTTTTTAATTGAGAGAATTAACTGATGCAGAGATAGGTTTCAAATTTGCCACAATAAATTCCTCATCATAGGCAGAAACTTTTTTAGCTTTTTGGTTTGGATGCCGGAAATGCAATCCACTAGTCCCATTTTCGCCCCAGGCAAATGTTCAATATCAAATTGAAATGGAAGTAGCCTATCGCTCCAACGAGTTAAACGGCTGTTGTAAGTGTTATTAGATTGATTTCCTTTCAATATAGAAAAAAGATCTCTGTGATCTGTAAATATTGAAAAATGCTTGCCATACAGATAATTTTTAAAATCTTCAATAGACCAAACAACCCCAAGAAGTTCGAGTTCCTTGACACTATAGCGTTCTTCACCTGAGTATAGAAATTGGTATGTAAAAGCAATTGTTTTCCACTCATCAACTGTTAATTGTTCAAGCGCTGACCCGAGACCGGAGCATGAGGCGCCACATTTTACGCGCGTCTCGAGTTGCGGATTATAGTGCCTATTTTCTGTGGCATTCGCGATGCAATTCTTTATTTCAATAAAGCAATTTTCATGTACCTCAGTCCAGATCAATTTTGATGACTTTCTTAACAAAGACCGGAGTGGATGACTAATTTGAGCTAGATTTGGTTTAAATTTACTGATGTAGTGTACTGAACCCAGAAAAGAACGGAGTTCCTTTTGAGCCCCTAGAGTCAAAATATGGGATGTCTTGCTCTCGATAGGCGAGATACCTGATTGTGAAATGTTGAAACCAAGCCAATCAATTTCTAGTTTAGGGAAATGACATTTTGGAAGGTTGATCCTAAGATTTTTGTCATCTAAACATTCAAAACGTACTGTTTATGTTCTTCCTCCGATCCTTTACTTGCAATCCGAAAATTGTCGAGAAAACAATGAGTATTTTTCAAACCAATGAGATTATAATCTATAGCTTTTTGAAATTTTTCCGGCGTATCTGTTAGGCCATAAAATTCTTTATGAAATCTGTACGTGCCTGTCATATCTCCGCTTATTATTTTGAAACTACAATGATTTGCCGTGTTAAGATCTAGATTCAATTGGCTATACGCGTACTTCAAATCCAATGTAGAAAAAATGTGTTCTGCGGTGCGGGAGCACTGATTTGATGAAAATAGATTCGATAGGCGTATCAATATTAGGCATTTGATATTTGTTTTTATGGATATTTTTATTTAAAATTTTGGAATCCAGTGCAATTTTAATTGTTTGATCATTTTTTACAGTGACTACAATTGGCAATATAAAATACTTGTCAGGGCAACTAGAGAGTTTTGTTGTGTCTTTCGTCTAATAATATTTTGAGATCCTTATTAACCTTTTCTTGAAGATTGATAGGTATGCGTCTACCCTTTTGGTGTCTAGGTAGCAAATCTTTGTGAAAGTTAGATTTAACCACATGATTTTTTGATCTTCCAATACGCCAGATCAGATTAGGAAAGTTTTTTGCAACACGTTCTTTGAATTCTGACTAGAGATTAGAGATTTTAGACCGTCCGCAACGACGGTGAAGGTTGCCGAATTTGATGTCCAGCCGTTGCTTGTAATGGGGGTCTGTATTTTTCCTACTATATGAATAAGTTCGTTTGAGATTGTTCTAAGTTGTGGACTGACCTTCTTGTGAATCCAGACAGCATATGGACTGCTCTTCACTACTTGCGACGCGAGTGATCGATTGAGAATACAGCACGCGCTCCCGGAGTCCACGCGAAAAGTACTCGAAATGTTACCAATTTTGATGAGCATATATAGAGGTTCGATCTTTGCTATATCATTCTCGATTAGTGCAACCATATTATCTTCCCCACTACTTTAGTGAGATTCGTAGAGTTTCGTCGACCGAAGAAAATGTACTGGATCTTCCGGGTGCGGTTTTTCATCCACTGTATTAAGGGTTCTCTTCTTGGGGTTTTGAGGTTTCGCGTTCTTTTATTTTCTGCAGACTTTCGCGAAGAGGTTTATTAACCCGCAGTTGTTAAATGTTTTGCCCTTCGCGATGCATTTATTGCAATGATTGGGTAGCCAGTTCCCACCACAATTTGAGCAATATAGTGGAGGTCGACTGTTCGCCTCCTGGTAATTGTTCGAAAATGACCAATTTGATGATCGGGGGTTGTTCGGAAGCTGAATTGCATTCATGCTGGCCGGGATGAGTGTCTTGTTATGCTGTTGACTTTGACGCTGGTTTAGCAACCCAAGTTCCGTATTGATGGCCAACTCGAATGCCTGACGCGGCTCTACTGTTTGTTTGAGAAGTTCTTTTTGAATCTCCGGATCAATCAAGTTGGTGATGAATACATCACGTATTAGGGTTTCCTCTTTATTTTCAAAGTCGCAAATTTCGTCTAATTCTTTTAGCTTACCATAGAATTATTCGACAGTTTCACCTCGAAGCTGTTTTGTTATTAGAAAGACGTGGCGATTGAAAGTGATGTTTCAAGGACGAATGAAGGCGGCTTCCACAATCTTCCAAAATTCTGCAGTGGACAATTTATCGATCATTATATGCGGGTTTTTACAATTTAGAATCCGAAGTCCTTCCACTCCGATGTAAAGTAAAGAAGTGAGACTGTTTTCGATCCGCAAGTGGCCATGGCTTGTCTCCACGCATTATGCCGATTTCGATTAGTCGTTGACAATTCTTTTGCCAATTCATTTTTTGCTGAGCGTTGCGGGCATTTCTTTCTCTTTCTGATTGTGACGATGAACACATTTTTGTTTCCTCATATATGGGTTCCAACGGGAGATCCAGTATCTCAGGTTTTGGTCCAAGTAAAGTGTCGAGGATTATATTCTCCTCTACGAGCAGTGTCAATTGGTATTGCACTCTCCATTTTTCCCAGCAAAGAGGGGGATCGTGTGTCGACTTGTCCCAAAAAGCGTCTATCCCAAGCGCTGTACGCTTGTTTGCTGGCTGCGCCATGTCTTACACTATTTGAATTCGATAGTCAATTGTGATGCGCGTTAGCTTACTTCTTTCAAAAGTAAGATTCACGGAGCGAGATCCGAACTTAATTTGCTTTCGCTTACTTGCGGTGCGAGATACAAAGAGAGAGAAGCAACTGAATTTGAATTAAGAAACTGAAAGTATAAATTCAAGTGCTTGTAAGCAACTGAATAAGGTGTGATCAGACATGTCTGATCACGAAGCAGGAAGTCAAAAAAGGATGAAAATGAACGAATTGAGAAAAAGAATGAACGAACATGAAATGCTGATGAAGGGCAAATAAATTGAACTAACTTAAATCTATCATATGAAATTTTACTGCACCAAATAAATAAATGAAATGTAAAATATCCACGGGTATCACAGGGTTTCTAATTTTGGGTATTTTGTTCTAAAACTATAAAAAAAAAATTTGCATTGAGCTTTTGTACTCCTTTCTTTGTAACAGGCAACTGTTTTTTAAAGTGTTGCATTTAACAGCACTGTAACACTTTTTATTTTAGATATGTAAAGAAAACGGATCAACTTGTGAAACAATTTGTGAAAATGACATTGACTGAAGGGAAAATGGAGATAATGACTTGCAGATATGAAAGTCAGCAAATGTAACTTGAATCTAGTTTAATTGTCGCTCTAAAAACAACCAATAGTTACATAATTTTAGGCGTAATTCTTAATGAATTGAAATTTTTTTGATTGAATTTTTTTTGACTAGATGGCCTTGGCAATCAGAATCCTTGATTTTGGTACATCATCGAATACCTTAACTATTCCGAGAGACAAGCAAAACAATTGGCATCCACAAGTTTACTTGCTTAGAACTAAACACAAAACTACACGCGTTTTTCCTAAAGAAAAAATTCTTCCTGTTGAACTTCAAAGCAGTTTCTTCAAAAAAATAAAGGTTCGTAGTTTGCATTAATCAGCACTCAAAAAATATTCCGCTGACTTCGAAAAAGTAATTCTAAATGGGATTAAGACTCCGTTATTAGAGAGTGTTTGTAGGTGAAATCACCTTAAATGATATTAGGAAAAAAGCCCTCAAAACAAGTTTGAAGAGAAAAACAGGAAATTCTCAAAGATACGAACAGGTTCTAATAAACAAATTAATGACAGGGTTTAAATGTTTTTGTTATCACTATTCGAAAGCGCAAAAAACCGAACGTCTTTTAAGCAGAATTTTTTCAAAATACTTTCTTTTTATAACTTGACAGGATGTATCATCAACCAATTTTGCGCGTTCGAAACTTAGAAAAGTGGGAGCCTCATCTTAAAAAGACCACACTGTTTCTTTTAACTTTGACACAAATTCCAACCAAAACTTTAAAATTGAACTTACCAAGGACACGCAAAGGCCTTTTAATCTTTTCTTAAAATGCACCTGAAATTGTGACTGCAAAAAAGTTTTTGTCACTGTTTTTAACAACAGCTATCTTGAGTTTGCAATTTTTTGTCCACTTCTTTCGGCCGCCTAATTAACCCCTTATCTGTTACCAGCAAACGAAAAAATAAAATTGCTGCTACCGCATATACGAACCTAACCTGTTGAAATATTAAAACTTTTCTAACAATTCTTTTTGAACAAAGACCTTCAGGAAAAGATCCAACAGAAAGACGAGACGCAACCTCAACCTGTTTGTTTATAAATTTTGCAAGTTCAACGCTCAACATATACTCAACGGTAAATATATTTTTCGCCACTTTCATTGCATAGATGTTGTCTCGACGACTGCTTTGAGGGTCAGTTACACTTCTGTTGCCTTCCATTTATAAAGCTCGATCTTAAACTTGAAAACTTACTTGCAATAAAGGCAATTCTTATTGAAAACTGTGACGTTAATTGCAATTTCCAAGTCAGTTGTTTCAACGGATAAAAAACTCCAAATACTATGTTCCCATTCACTCTTTTTATGTTTAAAATTTCTGAAGTTGTTTTCTCATCTTTTTTGAACTGAGGGCTCCCGTCGAAAATAGAGAAGTTTTTGGCGAATAAAATTGCTTTTGTTGGGACATGTTTAGCAGGTAAGCACAAGCATTAAGCAGGGTAATTTAGTTCCGAATGGACTATAAACTAGATGGATCTTTTTCGTTTGCGCCCCAACCCCAGTACGTTATGCAACCTTGAGTAGCTGAGCACGTGGCAATAAATAGTAAATCATTATGTAAAAATATGTCACGTGCGTCTGAGGGGTGCAAATAATTTGCTCCCAGTGGGGGCACAAACGGAAAAGCTCCAAGCGCGCTGATTGGAATCATAATTATGTTCCTTCTAAAATTCGATTTCTAGCTATTTTAATTCAAGCATCCAACAACTTGAATTAAAACTTAATCTCCCCCTCGTTGGGTCAAATTAAGATTACGGGAACCCTAATTTTGTTTAATTCGTTTTAACTTTTTTATTTTAATTTCGATTGAAGTGCACTAACAGAACATTTTTGAGAAAAAATCGAGATGAAAATTCCATTCGGCGAAGTTTTTTTCTCGTCTGTGCAGTTTGCCCTGTTATTGATATTTCCTGCTGCCAACAAAGAGTTTTATTGTAGGCCTAGAATTATAGCTATTATAAACCTACTGTACTACAAAACAAAATTTCTTCAGTCCGATGGGTGTCTTGGTAAATTGTCTGCTGCTTCTTATTTTGCATTGAAGTGTACTCATTCAATTAACTTTACTGTGTCTGCTGGTCTAACCGTTTTTTTTTGGCCTGGTAAAGTCAAAAGTTCTTACCGTTATCAGCTTTTAGGTCCTTTCGTTCTTTAGCGTTTGCGCCTCCACCCAGTACGGTATGCACACCATTACAGAGCACGTGCCATTACAAAATACACCACTATGTTAAAATCTGGCACGTGCTTCTGCGGGGTACCAGTAATTTGCACCAATAAGCTGGGGGGGGGGGGGGGGGCACAACCGGAAAAAATCCGGGCTTTTAAACCGTCATCTTTTAAACTTTTCATTGAATATGTTTAGCGTTCTATTACCCGGGTTGGGCTCCCAGTGAATCCAATCAATGGATCATAGAAAGTTCATAAAAAGTCCGTCAATGGGTCATAGATGGTTCATTGCCACTTTTTTCTCTAATCAAAGAAAATCCATCGATGGGAAAGCTGTGATTTTTCCTTGATTATAGAAAATGCTGCCTAAATATTTTAACCCCGACCTCCAACGTAAGAGACTGAAGCATCAACTACTCGTATATCAAGACTTAATTTCTGAATACGAACAAGGATCTTTTCCGTTTGTGCCCTCAGCGTAGTGGGTGCATATTGTTTGCACACCCAGACGCACGTGCCATATTCTTATTTAATGATTTACTATGTGATGACACGTGTTGTGTAACTGCGGTATCCATAACCAACTGGGGGGGCACAAACGGAAAAAGGGTGTTTTCCGGGGTTCTGTCCCAGTCTAGTGGGTGCATATTGATTTCAACCCCCCCCCCCCCCGACGTTCATGCCATATTTTTACATAATAACTTACTATGTAATGACGCGTGCTCTGAAACTGGGGGAGGGGGCATGACGGTGTGCACAAAGGAAAAAAAATTCCAGAAAAGATTCAATGAGTTTACGCAAAAATCAGTAAAGCATCAAGAAGTTATCACTCAAGAAATCAAAAAATATTTGATAATTTCCGTGCCCCCCCCGTGCGTTATGCACCACTTTACAGAGCACTTGCAATTACATAGTAAATCATGCAAAATTATGGCACGTACGACTGAGTGCAAATAAAATGCACCCACAAAGCGGGCACGGGGGGTATGAACGGTAAAGATCCAGAACGATTAAGCAATAAATTATGTTGCATAAAAAAACGTTTACAATAATTGCTTCAAACGTAAATCTTGTGAAATTATGACACGTACGTCTGAGGAGTGCAAATAAAATGCACCCACAAAGCGGAGGGGGCATAAACAGCAAAGATCCAGAACGATTAAGCAAAAAAGTATGATGCATAAAAAGACACAAGTTTACAATAATTGCATCAAGCTTCGTTCGAGAGCAATTAAAAACTTTTGTCCATCGATAAGATTGGGCGCTGAGTATATACGCTAATTTTTTTGCTATATTTTCTCAACATATCACTGTTTTTCTCAAGGTATTCTTTTGCTGTGCTTTCTCGAGTTCTGTTTATGTTGCTAATTGATGGGCAACAAAAGCAAAACTAATTCCGATATAAACGACCGAAAAATATACAATTGGTCTTCCATTCAACACGATCCGAGTATCTACTACCTAAAAGATCACGTCGTGCCTTACGGAACACTCATCTTTTTTTTCATCATCGAGGTTCAAAATAGATTGAAACTCTCCTCGAAATTGCTAGAGCGTACATTTGCCCAGTAAAAGGTTAAAGAGACACACACCAAAGATTGCTTGAATTGAAAACACAACTAACACAAACGTTAAGATATATTTTAGATATAAGTATAGGAAATGAATCAAATATTCTTGAACGATTCATCAATCAACGGAATCTCAGCACTTACACAAAGGCTTTTTCTGAACTGCAAAAAATGATCGTTATTGCTAAAAATGACGTTGAGATATTGGAAACTGATAAAACGCGCTCAGAAATATGCACCTTGTTGAGTAAACAAAAAAATACTGACGATCAGATATTCTCATCAAAAACACTTGTAGCTAATTTCATTTATACGATCAACTGGGTCTGAAATAAAAGTTTATGAAATACAGTTCCAAAACTGTTTTCGGTTTATGTTGATCTCAAAAGACAAATCACAGGATTTTTTTTCAAATGTGAAGGTTATTCATCGGCTTCGACTTCGTCGTCTGTCCCTAGATCTGGACCTGGATCGTCGACTATTGTAGAAGTCTCGACGGCCAAAGTACCCTCTGGATCCACAGTCGCGTGACATGTGACCTCGACGTCCGCACGAGTAGCATCTCTGGTTGGAGTCGAACCCCTTACCTTTTGCACGCGGTTTGGCGAAGCTCACTCTGATTGGTCCACCGCATAGTCGCGCTCCATGCAATTTTTCACACGCCAAAATTGCATCCTAAAACGCCAGGAAAATGCAACGTTTTTGGATGTATTTTATTTCAAAAGTGCCGTTCGTGCTCCCCCCCCCCCGTTACAAATTATGCAGTTTTATATATGACGTAACTGAAAAAAAAACAGCCTGAGAGGCGTAAAAAAGTTTGTGTCTACTCGGGTGAGGACGGGGCCAGAATAGATCCAGTATTCGTTATTCACATGATCAAGATTCTAATTTCTCTTCTCGTTTCTCTCAAAGTATAAATGAAATTGGCTTAGATCATGTTGACTAAAACCAGATACAATCGTTACACCATTAATGAGTTATTTCCAATTAACTCAAGAGTAATTGATCATAGCATTTACTTACATCTTTATGCTTGAATGAAATGAATCCAAAGCATGGTCTCGCGCTCTTTGCAATGAAGGGACTCTCGGCCAACGTTCCGTATCTCTCGAACGCCCTCTCGACCTCAGTAGTGGACGGGTCCACGAAATCGCAGACATACAATCTGTACCCTCGAGCTGAAGAGTCATACTCGCAGTCATTCGGGTCTCGACTGCCACTCGCAACTCGGTGCCTGGGACCACTGCGTGAACGAGAGCGGGACCGCGGTGAGTCATTGCGAGGTCCTCGAAAGTCATGACGTTTGGGACTTCCACTGTTCGAGCGACTTCGACTGCGTCTCGCTGAGCCTGAGCGGCTTCGGGATTTACTTTTGCTTCGCGAATTGGAACGCGGCATACTTACTGAAATAACTGTCACTCTGTACACATGTCATGTCACCCAAAGAGAACAGAAAAATTTGCTGGTAACCATTGCCATCGTACAGCATTTGAATGAAATACGCCTAACTCCATTGAAAGGGCACATCACATGTAGAAATTTACAAGTAATATGTTGCCATTACCTGTGTAGTATTGGAAAAATCTGCTACGGAAAATATAACGAAACAGCCGACACATTGCCAGCAAATAGCTGCGATAGCTTTAGTTTCGAATAACAATGAAAAGAATGAGACCTAAAAAAAGCCGGAGAGAAAAAAAATCATTTCTTATTAACTGTTTTGGATGAGTGATTGATTGCACTTCTGTGCTGTAAACTTGCTCTCAAAAAGACCATCAATTACAGTGAGATATACTTATTGTACTCCCCTTAAGCAAAATTCGATTAGAGAGAAAGAGAGACAGAGAGAGAGAGAGAGAGAGAGAGAGAGAGAGAGAGAGAAATAACTTTGAGTGAGGCAAGTCATATGTGACCAAAAACGCGCATAAAGTAAAACTTGCTCCGATAAGGACGCCATGCATGTAGGTTAACAAAATCAACATTACACGAATGAATGCCAAAACTGAGACAAAAGAAGCTAGGAATGAAAAATAAAAGTTCCGACTCTTCATAAAGACTGCTCCCAACATAACCATTATTGCTAAAACTTGCCGTATTCCTCCTTTTGCAAAAATTTTGTTTCTTCGCCTAAAAAGATCAAATATAACCAACTAACGTCGGTCGAATTGCTCTCAAACGACCCGCGAGCGGTTGGCTTTGTCAGAAGCTAGCCACGGTTTAGTGAGACCAGCTCTAGCTTAATTGAAGGGGCGTGAGGCGAGGGTAATAGATGATGACATCACTCACTCCACATAACAGCAGCTGAAGTGCTGCATCAACAAAGCTAAGGAAAGAGAGAGAGAGAGAGAGAGAGTGTGTGAGAGAGAGGTAAAAGGTGTGAACGAGAAAGAGAAGGAAAGAAACCCCAACCAGCGGAGAGAGAGAGAGAGAGAGAGAGAGAGAGAGAGAGAGAGAGAGAGAGAGAGAGAGAGCTAGGAATACTCTCCAAGAGATTCGACTCTGCAACTTCTAGTTTTCTAGCCTTGTTAGTAATTAAATAATATAGAAAAAAACGGAAGTGCAAAATTTGAAAGTTTCCAAATTTTGCAGTTTAAAAATGTTTAAACGTTCTTTGGCTTCGGAGTTTGTTCATGTAACCCATCTGCAAGACTCAAAAAGTTTCATTGTCTAGTAATGATCGTTAAACTCAGAAAAGGACAATATTCAAAAATTTAAAAAAAAAACAATGGAAATTTTAACAAAAACTTGCCAAAATTTGTGATCTAAATATCTTAAGAACCTTTTCACTGTCTCAAAAGACTATACAGTATCCCTATTTCAAGCATTAAATAGTTCCCTCAAAGATCCAAAATCTTGGAACTTTCTAATAATTTTCCAAAAATTTGGAAAAAAAAATTAAAACTGCTAAAACTCAAGTCAATAAAATATTGATCACCATTCCATTAGCTCCGCAGCAGCTTATTATCAAACATTGGAGGACCTCCTTGGCCCCTGTGGCTCGAAGAAATCAAGAAAAATCAAAGATTCAAAAAACATAAAAAAATGCTAATATTTTTAAGATTGCTTCAAAAATATTCCATTACAACTAGAAAAATGCAGTAACCTATTTTCAAACCTTAGAGGAGGTTCCTTGGCTCTTGAGGATGGAGAAACCTAAAAAAATGACAATTTCCAAATTAAAAAATGCAAATATATTTAAATTGCTTAAATTCTTTATATTAAAATCTTAAAAAACATTCCTTTACATCTAGAAGCTATGCAGAAACCTATTATCAAAATCTAGAGGAGGCTCCTTGGCCCTTGAGGCTGGAGAAGCCTAAAAAATAACAAACAAACAAAATTGCAAGTGTTATAAAAACTGCTAATATCGTGATATTAAAATGCTGAAAACCATTCACTGGCCATAAAAAATTTTTCCCTTATCCATAATCAACTCCTGTAGGAGGTTTCTTGGCAACTGGGAACGGAAAAAACTAATTAGTGACAAAAAAGTCAAGAGATTTGAAAGAAATGCATCTCTTAAAAAATTGCCCAAATTTTTGATATTAAAAAGTTGAGAACTATTCCATGTCCTATCAAAATTTTCAGTAACTTTCTATCAAACCCTTAAGGCGGTTTTCTGTCAAAAAAATTGTTAAAAATTCAAAATGCTTAAATGTTGAAAACCATTCCATTACTACTAGAAACTATGCAGTAACCTATTATCAAACACTAGAGGAGGTTCTATGTCACTTAGGCCTGAAAAAAATCAATAAAAAACAAACTTTCAGAAAGCTTGAAAGAAATTGAAAAGGTATAAATTTGCGTGTTTTTGTTTGGATTACCAAAACATATAGCTCTTAAAATGGTGATAAAAAGTACTTACGTCTTGCAAAAGGCCGTTTTCAACTTTCACGAACCTCAATTTTAGACTGGTCCAACAAAAAATTCGAAAATTTACGAAAAATCAAGAAAAAATGCAACATTTAGG
>NC_134474.1:57261720-57314220 GCF_964194025.1 Convolutriloba macropyga
CTTTTATGTGAACGTCCAGCGACGAACTGAGACAGATCTTTTTCAGTGACCATTTCAAGGAACCGATATTCATGATATGAGGATGACCAGTAGTTTGCTCAATCAATACCAGGGAAATTGAATTCCCCTTTAATATAAACATCATAACCGCAACCGTAACCAAATTGAACCGGTAACAGGTCAAATTTAGTATAGTAGGACTGAATACAAGCCATTAAGTTAGAGATGTCTACTGAATAGTTTGATGATATTTGCGGGTTCTATATAAGCACAAAGAAGGAGAGTTTCTTACATAAAACAGCGCAAGAAATAGCAAAATCGAAGTCAGAAATTGTAATATCAAAAATCTTGTAATATCTTTGACGGCTGAGTTAGAGGATTGTTCAACCAGCAGGCCAACATGTTGGCAACGATCACGATCTAATCTGGAAATAATATTAAAGGAAGAACCCAAAAATACTTCAGAGTTAACGATGTCCGTATTTAACCAAGTTTCAGTGAGAAACAGTAAGGAGATAGAGTTCGACGCGCATAGTTTCAAAAGTTCGTAGCGTTTATCTAGAGAGCATATTGATTGACAGTTTATGAGAGCACATTTATAAGTATGTAGTCAATTGGTTGCTATATCAACAAGTGTATTTCAGTATTACAATTTTAAGTTCTTGATCTGAAAGTCTTGTCTAACCTTTCCCTCAACTGTGACCATATGGTAACGCTTTGCCAAAACAGCCTTTTCCAATTGACGATCTGCAGAAGATAAGTATACCGGATGTTTATAGTTCTGTAAATAATGACTGCGGGCAAAACAGTTTTTCATAAAATAATAATTTGATGTTGTAACAAGAATAGGACGACAACGTCTTTGACTAGAAGGAATATTATCGTTTTGTTGTTTCGAAATCTTGCCAAGCCGCCGGATACTCAAGATATTTCCACCAGCTTGGAGGCCCATATGTTGAACTAAGTCACAAACATCCGTCGAGTCTTTCTCCACTTGTTTGAATTATGTTGATTCAGTTTCAATTAAACCTGCTATCACAAACTGAAGTTCAGTTGAATGCGCGGTCTTCTTGTTTCCAGTAACAATATCGCTGTAAGAGGGAGGCGCGCTGGTGACTGCTTCTTTGACATTATCGTGCATAGTAGGAATTGAATCTTTATTGAGTTGAAGTGCCAACTCAGGGATAGATGAGGACAACTTAGAGTGGAATTCAACAAATAAAGAATTTAACTTAGATTCAGTTGGGGCATTCACGCAGGTGTTGTTATTAGCCAGACAGACATCGCAAATCCATTGAATGTTTGGTTTACTTCCCAGTCAGCGAACTTCTTCAAGGGACAGCGAGACACAGTCCCCATGAAACCATTTGCCGCATGAAGAACACCCTATTCCAGATTGGTCAGCATCCTTGACTAGATTTGTGCAGGCTCCACATTTGACAGAGGACTTGGAATTCAAGCGGGTAGATCGTTGAAGATTAGCCATACTATTTAATGTATGGCTAGTCTTTCTAATGCTGTTTGTCTTTAAGTAAAACAAAAGACAGATAGCATTAGAAAACAAACAAATAATGATGAAAGTAGATACCGATTTTACCCTTCTTTCTAATCATTTACCCCTAGTTTTAAAGTTTAATGTAGAACATTTTAGCTTAACGAGGCAGAACGCTTCTGTGCAAAATATTTTTTGTTTTTGCAAAGGAGATTATAATCAGCTCTCTCAAATGTTATTAACCAACAAATTTAGTAGCTATTGCTGGTCAAATCGAAATTAAGCTCTCGAGTTATTTTACAAGTGGCTTGAAAATTGCATGCAAGCTTGTATTCCCAAAAGAACAATTCACAGAGTATCCTTCCCGCATGGGTGTCTCAAGAAACGTCTTTCTTGGTGAAATGTTTGAAAACGGCAAGAAAAGTACCCGGAATCCAGCTCCAAATTTTAATCACTAATTGAAAAATTAGAGATTGAAGCTAGCAGAGAAAAAGTTAAATACGAAAAAGGTCTTGCAGCTGGAAGAAGCACAACCAAGCTTTTTAAGTATTTCAGAGCTTTCCGTAAAACGCAATTGCCTCATAAAATGCATTATCTAGGCTCCTTTGAAAATGACGACAAATCAAAACTATTTGCAATTTTTTCGGAATAAATCGGAATTATTTGCAATTTTTTCTCGTCTGTCTCTTTTTATCATCTCTCTATATTGAGCCAGAGATATCTGAATGCAGTGAGGTGACAGAAAAAAATTTCTGTCAGCGGAAAGGAAATAGTGGAAATCTGTTCTAGCTTTGAGCGGGCGTTTTTCAGTCAACTCTATGAGCATTATTCACCCTGTCTGCATATATCACAATATGGTTTTCGGAGAAATTGCTCTAGAGTCACGCAGTTACTAGTTATTCTACAGAGAGTCTACGAGGGTGTCAAACAGCAAAAAGAGATTGATATTATTTTTACTGATTACAGTGAAGCTTTTGAATGTGTAGATCAAAGAATTTTACTGAGAAAATTGTTCAAAAAAAGGATTGCGAGGAAATTTTTAAAAATTAATAGAATCATATCTTGCACGTCAATCTCTGTACGTAAAAGTCGATAGAAGTTATTCTTTTGAGTTTGAGGCACACAGTGGAGTTTCTCAGGGTAGCATTTTAGCGCCTTTACTCATCTTTTTTTTTGTGCACGACTTTCCACACTCATGTACAAGCCTTTTTCTTCTGCGCTTTGCCGATGATGCAAAGTTTTTGAGTGTTGGCCTAGAAGGCTCGCAAAATTCAAGATGGCCTCGATAATATGTTCTGCTGGACTTCCGAAAATTGTATGATTTTCAATTTGGAGAAATGCACTCTCATCAAAACTGGCAAAACAGATGAAAGTTGTCTTTTTGGAGACAACACCACTGAATCAGCAGCTACACAAACGAAATAGGTCTTATTTTTTCAAGAGAGCTAAAACGAAATTTGCATATTGATAAGACCTGAGCCAAAGCTATTAATGTATTTTTAGGATCAAAAATCGTGTCTCTTATCTGCCCAAAAAACGCGACTGGAGCTGTACAAGTCAATGATCGTACCAACTTTAGTGTACGGCAGTCCTTGTTACGGTTCAAGCCGCTATGTTATTACACAACGTGAAAATGCACAAAAGAGAGTAGTTAAATGGATAGTCTACGGTAACTAACATGTAAATATTGCCTCTTTGTTCTTGTCAATTTTACCACTGCCAATGTACATACAGATAAACAAGCTCCTAACGTTAGCTAAGGTAGTGGAAGGTCGATACGAAACCAGTTTACTCAAAGTTCCTCTATACACAGATTTCTCCAGCCGCAATCTATTTCAACTTTCGAGACCAGCAGAGAAAAATCTCGAGAAGAAGTTCTTCTTTCAAAAATGTTGATTTTCTGATGTTCTCGGCGTCAAAATGCGTGATACAACTTGGTTGAGGAAAAGATTGCTCCGAACTTTCTTGGATAAATTCAACAATTACGATGAGAGGAAAAATGTACCTGGAGACTGGCATGCGATTGCACGACAAACAACTGTACAAGCAAACTTCCAATTTAGAAATTGCAAATTGAAGAACCCTTGTGCTGTATCGCAGAAGCCCTACTGCTACTACTACTACTACTACTACTACTACTACTACTACTACTACTACTACTACTACTACTACTACTACTACTACTACTACTACTACTACTACTACTACTACTACTACTACTACTACTACTACTACTACTACTACTACTACTACTACTACTACTACTACTACTACTACTACTACTACTACTACTACTACTACTACTACTACTACTACTACTACTACTACTACTACTACTACTACTACTACTACTACTACTACTACTACTACTACTACTACTACTACTACTACTACTACTACTACTACTACTACTACTACTACTACTACTACTACTACTACTACTACTACTACTACTACTACTACTACTACTACTACTACTACTACTACTACTACTACTACTACTACTACTACTACTACTACTACTACTACTACTACTACTACTACTACTACTACTACTACTACTACTACTACTACTACTACTACTACTACTACTACTACTACTACTACTACTACTACTACTACTACTACTATTGTTTGAACACTTAAATTCCATAAAAAATAAAGGAACAATGGCAATAAGTACAAACAAGTTAATAGAATGCATATAAGTTTGAGCTTATTTGCGTTTATTTAATCCAGGACATGCTGTTCGACAAAACTGTTGAAGCGGGATTCAGACTCTCTTTTCGCTTTCTGTCGTACGGTGATGTAGCTCATGTTGTTCCTTGAGCAATTTTCTTCAAGCTGGTCCAGCCACGTCTTGCGTTGACCCCCTGGAGCTCGTTTAGCATAATGATATCTTTCTGTCGGCTCCCAGGTGAAGGCTCGAAGCGCTAGACGATCGTCATTCATCCTCAGGACATGGCCAAACCATTTCAACCGTTTAATCATGATCATTGCAGAAAGTGTCGACATACGTGATCTAGGCAGTACTTCTTCATTGGTCGGCTTTTCCATTTATGAAAAACATAGTATCCTTCGCAGACAACTGGTGTGAAAGCTTTCAAGTTTGCGTTGTGTTGAGTTATTCATGGTCCACGTTTCAGAGCTATATAAGACAACTGATATTACAAGGGCTCTGTATAACTTGCATTTGAGGGGAATAATAAGTTGTTTGCTCTTCCAAAGCTTCTCAAAGCTCGCAAATCGTTGTCTCTCTTCCGCCAGCTTGACACTGGTTTCCTTTAGGTCACCATGTTGCAAGCTCACGAAAGGACCGAGATATTTGAGAGCTTCTACCTTTTCGAAATCCACTCCATCTCGATCGTGGACATTGCGGGAGAAAATGCTAGATCTTCCAGCCTTTTCTCTGCCGCAGTATCGTGACTCGTGAATTCGTCGGCCTTTCACAGTCGCGAATCTCCTAGTGCACTTCTGACAGGTGAGGCTATTCTCTAGCCCAACAAACTTTGACGCGCTGTCTTTGACACTCTTCGAATTCTTAGACTTGCAGAATCTGGCTTCATGCACTTTGCAGCCTCTTGCAGTGTCAAAGCGACGTTTACAACCTGAACATACACAACTCTCTTCATCAAAGACCGCAGATGATCTGTTATTTGCCGTAGACACTAGATCAGCAACCACTGACCTCTCGTCGCTGCTAACTGTCACAAGCTCAGCCTCCATTGAACTTTTCAATCTCAGTTTCTCACCAGCTAGTGTCTCGAACCAGCCCGCATTCTTCTTCTTGCCCACAAGCACCTCCCTGCTAATGAATGAGTAGTCGGGATTGGTTTTCGGTCTCAATGAGAGTCCCATAACGGCCTTTGCGGTTTCCTGTAAGAACTTCCACGTTTTTTTTGAGCAATGGGTACACTGGCTCCGGGTTTTTTGCATTTAACACCCATATTCTTTGTCTTCGCAACATTGATCATTAGGCCAAAAGCCTCAGCTGAAGATTCAATTCTGTGTAGATTTTTTTGAACTTTGGAATCAGAGACGTCCAATAGTGCAACCTCATCGGCAAAATCAAGATCAGCAACACAGCGTCCAATGTCGATTCCTCCTTGAACTGAATACTACTACTACTACTACTACTACTACTACTACTACTACTACTACTACTACTACTACTACTACTACTACTACTACTACTACTACTACTACTACTACTACTACTACTACTACTACTACTACTACCACTACTACTACAACTACTACTACTACTACTACTACTACTACTACTACTACTACTACTACTACTACTACTGTTTGAACACTTAAATTCCATAAAGAAATAAAGGAACAATGGCAATAAATACAAGCAAGTTAATAGAATGCATATAAGTTTGAGCTTATTTGCGTTATTAAATCCAGGAGATGCTGTTCGACAAAACTGTTGAAGCGGGATTTACACTCTCTTTTCGCTTTTTGTGGTAAGGTGATGTAGCTCATGTTGTTCCTTGAGCAATCTTGTTCATGTTGGTCCAGCCACGTCTTGCGTTGACCCCCTGGAGCTCGTTTAGCATAACGATGTTTTTTCGTCGGCTACCAGGTGAAAACTCGAAGCGCTAGACGATCGTCATTCATCCTCAGGACATGGCCAAACCATTTCAACCGTATAATCAAGATCATTGCAGAAAGTGTCGACATACGTGATCTAGCCAGTACTTCTTCATTTGTCACCTTCTCCATATATGAAAAACATAGTATCCTTCGCAGACAACTGGTGTGAAAGCTCTCAAGTTTCCGTTGCGTTGACTTATTCATGGTCCACGTTTCAGAGCTATATAAGAACACTGATAACACAAGAGCTCTTTATAACTTGCATTTGAGGGGAATACTAAGTTGTTTGCTCTTCCAAAGCTTCACAAATCTCGCAAATCGTTGTCTCCCTTCCGCCAGCTTGACACTGATTTCCTTTAGGTCACCATGTTGCAAGCTCACGAAAGAACCGAGATATTTGAAAGCTTCTACATTTTCGAACTCCACTCTATCTCGATCGTGGACCTTGCAGGAGAAAATGCGAGATCTTCCAGCCTTTTCTCTGCCGCAGTATCGTGACTCGTGAATTCGTCGGCCTTTCACAGTCGCGAATTTCCTTGTGCACTTCTGACAGGTGAGGCTATTCTCTAGCCCAACAAAATTTGACGCGCTGTCTTTGACACTCTTCGAATTCTTAGACTTGCAGAATCTGGCTTCATGCACTTTGCAGCCTCTTGCAGTGTCGAAGCGACGTTTACAACCTGAACATACACAACTCTCGTCATCAGAGACCGCAGATGATCTGTTACTCGCCGTAGACACTAGATCAGCAATCACTGACCCCTCGTCGCTGCTAACTGTCACAAGCTCAGCCTCCGCTGAAATTTTCAATCTCAGTTTCTCACCAGCTAATGTCTCGATCCAGCCCGCATTCTTCTTCTTGCCCACCAGCACCTCCCTGCCAATGAGTAGTCGGGATTGGTTTTCGGTCTCAATGAGAGTTCCATAACGGCCTTTGTGGTTTCCTGTAAGAACTTCCACGTTTTTTTGAGCAATGGGTACACTGGCTCCGGGTTTTTCGCATTTAACACCCATATTCTTTGTCTTTCCAACATTGATCATTAGGCCAACAGCCTCGGCTGAAGATTCAATTCTGTGTAGATTTGCTTGAACTTCGGAATCAGAGACGCCCAATAGGGCAACATCATTGGCGAAATCAAGATCAGCAACACAGCGTCCAATGTCGATTCCTCCTTGAACTGAATTAGCCAATACATAGTTTATCACAAGGTCAAAGGGAATAGGTGACCATACATCGCCCTGGCGAACACCAGTTTTTACGTTGAATATCCGGCCCTTCTCGCCCTCTGCCTTGACGCAGCACTTGAAGCCTTCGTAACTGTTGCGGATGACATTCACAATTTTTTGTGGGAGCCAGTAGTGTTTCATTATCTTGTACATCATCTCGCGGTCCACCAAATCGAATGCAGCGCGGAAATCAATGACAAAAAAACTGACATCCAATTGGAAGGCCATGCATCTCTCTAGTATCTGCCTCAACGCAAACAATTGGTCAGTGCAGCCCCTGCTCTTTCGGAATCCGCATTGTTCTTCTCTTAGCACTTGATCAAGTGCATCTTTGCATCTATTCAGGATGATTGATGCAAAAAAATTTTCAGGTACCGAGAGCAGTGAAATTCCGCGATAGTTCCCACACTCAGATCTTTTTCCTTTGTTTTTGTATAGCGGGACAACTTCTGCTAACTTCCAGTCTTGTGGAAGATTTTCTTCGGTCCAGCACTTGTTGATAATGTCCCACAGCCATTCAGCGATTCCATTATGCGACTTTAGCATTTCGGCAGAAATATTGTCTGGCCCACTAGCTTTACCGTTTTTCAGTTTACGGACGGCATATAGAACTTCATGAAACCGAACTGGACCTAGGTCTATTTCAAGACTCTCGGATGCTTCCACTATGCTCAACACAGAATTGCCGCTTGTCGTGGCTGGATTCAACAGATGCTAAAAGTGCTCGGTCCAACGTTCCAACCTTTCTTCTTTTGTTTTCAGAGGCTCGCCTGTTGTTGAAACTAATTTACTTATATGAGGACTCCACTTCCGGCATAACTGTTTTGACTCCACAAACACTTCTTTCAGGTCACCTTTGTCTGAATGATATTGTATAGTTTCACCTTTGTCTTTCAACCACTGTCTTTTGTCAGATCTTAACGCTTTTTGTACTTCTTTGCAGCAATTAGAGAACACTAGCAGCGCCTCCGCTCTACTATGCTTCCTCAACTTTAAATCGGCTCGTTTTCTAATCAACGCCAGCGTTTCAACTGTTAGCCAGGGTTTGTGCACACGCTTTTCGGGGATGAGTATCTTTGTTGCCGCTGCATTAAGAGCCGTTCGACAATTTGCCCAAGATTGTTCTATGCCTTCAACAATATCGCTCTCATCAAGATATCGTTTCACTTCTGCGCAGAAATTTTCACGCGTGACTTCATCGCGCAACTTGGCAGAGCAGACTTTCGGCTGACTGCGTGGCTTCTGTGCCACTAATTTGAATCGCACTTCAGCAATGACCATTTCGTGATCGGTGAGAGTGATCTTTCCCCTCCTTGTCCTTACGTTGTGCAAACAACTCCTGTGCCTCGAACCGAATAAGATATGATCTAACATCTTCTTTCGCATCTGTTGGTTAGGTGGGTTAAATGTATACCGGTGCACTAACCGGTGTCGAAACCAGGTTCCACCAATCAACAGGTCATGAGAGACACAAAAGGACAACAATTTTTCTGAGTTATCATTCTTCTCGCCCATTCCAAAGGGGCCTCGGCAAGGCACGTTGACATCAGATTGTTGACCAGGTTCCGCATTGAAGTCTTCGACGAGGCCGACTTTCTCCCTTTGAATGAAACTGGATACCAAGCTGCTCAACTGATTCCAAAAATTGTCTTTCACTAAGTCGTCAGCTTCAGTTGGGGCGCATAACACACAATCACAACAAGGTTAGCTCGTCTCTGAGCTGCAAACTTCACATAAGCCATTCGCTCTACTACTGCTACTACTACTACTACTACTACTACTACTACTACTACTACTTACTACTACTACTACTACTACTACTACTACTACTACTACTACTACTACTACTACTACTACTACTACTACTACTACTACTACTACTACTACTACTACTACTACTACTACTACTACTACTACTACTACTACTACTACTACTACTACTGCTACTACTACTACTACTACTACTACTACTACTACTACTACTACTACTACTACTACTACTACTACTTCTACTGCTATGGAGGTTGAAGGGAATGAAATGTTGAAAAAATTCTCGATTCCTTAATATGTGACTATGGTTAACTGCACGAAATTATGCGGATATTTTGCTCAGAGTACGCTACACTGCCGTCTGTTGCAATAGATTATTCGAAAGGCGCCCCACAAATTTTTTAGTTTTTAATATGAGGCTTGTGATCTGCTGTCTTTAGACAAACAGGGATTAACTGCTGATTTTTTGAGGATTCTCTAATTTTTGCTAAAATAGCTTAATAGATGCTCAAAATCAGAACAAGTCGCGAATTTCCTTGTGCACTTCTGACAGGTGAGGCTATTCTCTAGCCCAACAAAATTTGACGCGCTGTCTTTGACACTCTTCGAATTCTTAGACTTGCAGAATCTGGCTTCATGCACTTTGCAGCCTCTTGCAGTGTCGAAGCGACGTTTACAACCTGAACATACACAACTCTCGTCATCAGAGACCGCAGATAATCTGTTACTCGCCGTAGACACTAGATCAGCAACCACTGACCCCTCGTCGCTGCTAACTGTCACAAGCTCAGCCTCCGCTGAAATTTTCAATCTCAGTTTCTCACCAGCTAATGTCTCGATCCAGCCCGCATTCTTCTTCTTGCCCACCAGCACCTCCCTGCCAATGAGTAGTCGGGATTGGTTTTCGGTCTCAATGAGAGTTCCATAACGGCCTTTGTGGTTTCCTGTAAGAACTTCCACGTTTTTTTGAGCAATGGGTACACTGGCTCTGGGTTTTTCGCATTTAAAACCCATATTCTTTGTCTTTCCAACATTGATCATTAGGCCAACAGCCTCGGCTGAAGATTCAATTCTGTGTAGATTTGCTTGAACTTCGGAATCAGAGACGCCCAATAGGGCAACATCATTGGCGAAATCAAGATCAGCAACACAGCGTCCAATGTCGATTCCTCCTTGAACTGAATTAGCCAATACATAGTTTATCACAAGGTCAAAGAGAATAGGTGACCATACATCGCCCTGGCGAACACCAGTTTTTACGTTGAATATCCGGCCCTTCTCGCCCTCTGCCTTGACGCAGCACTTGAAGCCTTCGTAACTGTTGCGGATGACATTCACAATTTTTTGTGGGAGCCAGTAGTGTTTCATTATCTTGTACATCATCTCGCGGTCCACCAAATCGAATGCAGCGCGGAAATCAATGACAAAAAAACTGACATCCAATTGGAAGGCCATGCATCTCTCTAGTATCTGCCTCAACGCAAACAATTGGTCAGTGCAGCCCCTGCTCTTTCGGAATCCGCATTGTTCTTCTCTTAGCACTTGATCAAGTGCATCTTTGCATCTATTCAGGATGATTGATGCAAAAAAATTTTCAGGTACCGAGAGCAGTGAAATTCCGCGATAGTTCACACACTCAGATCTTTTTCCTTTGTTTTTGTATAGCGGGACAACTTCTGCTAACTTCCAGTCTTGTGGAAGATTTTCTTCGGTCCAACACTTGTTGATAATGTCCCGCAGCCATTCAGCGATTCCATTATGCGAATTTAGCATTTCGGCAGAAATATTGTCTGGCCCACTTGCTTTACCGTTTTTCAGTTTACGGACGGCATATAGAACTTCATGAAACCGAACTGGACCTAGGTCTATTTCAAGACTCTCGGATGCTTCCACTATGCTCAACACAGAATTGCCGCTTGTCGTGGCTGGATTCAACAGATGCTAAAAGTGCTCGGTCCAACGTTCCAACCTTTCTTCTTTTGTTTTCAGAGGCTCGCCTGTTGTTGAAACTAATTTACTTATATGAGGACTCCACTTCCGGCATAACTGTTTTGACTCCCCAAACACTTCTTTCAGGTCACCTTTGTCTGAATGATATTGTATTGTTTCACCTTTGTCTTTCAGCCACTGTCTTTTGTCAGATCTTAACGCTTTTTGTACTTCTTTGCAGCAATTAGAGAACACTAGCAGCGCCTCCGCTCTACTATGCTTCCTCAACTTTAACTCGGCTCGTTTTCTAATCAACGCCAGCGTTTCAACTGTAATCCAGGGTTTGTGCACACGCTTTTCGGAGATGAGTATCTTTGTTGCCGCTGCATTAAGAGCCGTTCGACAATTTGCGCAAGATTGTTCTATGCCTTCAACAATATCGCTCTCATCAAGATATCGTTTCACTTCTGCGCAGAAATTTTCACGCGTGACTTCATCGCGCAACTTGGCAGAGCAGACTTTTCGCTGACTGCGTGGCTTCTGTGCCACTAATTTGATTCGCACTTCAGCAATGACCATTTCGTGATCGGTGAGAGTGATCTTTCCCCTCCTTGTCCTTACGTTGTGCAAACAACTCCTGTGCCTCGAACCGAATAAGATATGATCTAACATCTTCTTTCGCATCTGTTGGTCAGGTGGGTTAAATGTATACCGGTGCACTAACCGGTGTCGAAACCAGGTTCCACCAATCAACAGGTCATGAGAGACACAAAAGGACAACAATTTTTCTGAGTTATCATTCTTCTCGCCCATTCCAAAGGCGCTTCGGCAAGGCACGTTGACATCAGATTGTTGACCAGGTTCCGCATTGAAGTCTTCGACGAGGCCGACTTTCTCCCTTTGAATGAAACTGGATACCAAGCTGCTCAACTGATTCCAAAAATTGTCTTTCACTAAGACGTCAGCTTCAGTTGGGGCGCATAACACACAATCACAACAAGGTTAGCTCGTATCTGAGCTGCAAACTTCACATAAGCCATTCGCTCTACTACTGCTACTACTACTACTACTACTACTACTACTACTACTACTACTACTTACTACTACTACTACTACTACTACTACTACTACTACTACTACTACTACTACTACTACTACTACTGCTACTACTACTACTACTGCTACTACTACTACTACTACTACTACTACTACTTCTACTACTACTACTACTACTACTACTACTACTACTACTACTACTACTACTACTACTACTACTACTACTACTACTACTACTACTACTACTACTACTACTTCTACTGCTATGGAGGCTGAAGGGAATGAAATGTTGAAAAAATTCTCGATTCCTTACTATGTGACTATGGTTAACTGCACGAAATTATGCGGATACTTTGCTCAGAGTACGCTACTCTGCCGTCTGTTGCAATAGATTATTTGAAAGGCGCCCCACAAATTTTTTAGTTTTTAATATGAGGCTTGTGATCTGCTGTCTTTAGACAAACAGGGATTAACTGCTGATTTTTTGAGGATTCTCTAATTTTTGCTAAAATAGCTTAATAGATGCTCAAAATTAGAACAATATTTCAGAGGGACAAACTAGGAGAAAAATTGATCCGACAAAAATTTGCTTAAACAGATTTTCAACGCGATACCTCAATCTTAATGAGCATCTAATTCTATTTCTCATTTTAAGCTCCCAATAAAAATTGATGGACGTGGGATTCATTCTTTCGTCACTAAGTTTAACTGAAAAATCTTTAACCAAAAGATATCACTGAGTACGCCTCAATGATGTTTACTCCAGTTAGTACCAATTGAAATAAGACTTGCCCAGTGACCTGTGCTTAGTAAATTAATAAATTAAATACCTAAAAATCTTAATAAATCCTAATACAAAAACTATACAGTATGCAGATGATAGCGTGTTATTATCTTCAGATGAAGACAACCACTTAATTTAATGAGATTCCTAGGTAAAACCTAACGAATTAAAAGGAATTAAAAGCCAATTAGTCTTATTCTACATTTAGAAATGAACATTTTGCTATAACTAGCATTGTCAGTTTATCAATTTTATCAACGCAAATCTGACCCAAATAGGCGGATTCACATCTACTACAAGAAATTTCATAAACAATGTGAGATTTCATATTTTTTGAAACTCGAGTTAAGCGAAGGCAGGCAACCTTTCTTTTTCCTAATCGGAAAAATAATATTTAACTGAGATGTCTTCTCTAGTGTTTCTTTCAACCGCACGCTTAAATGTCCTCTGTATTGCATTAAAAAGTGGGATTTCCTCTCGACTATTTTTTGCCAATGGTGTATCTTTCTTCTCGGTATTTGAAGCTTTCTAATTTTCATCAACAAGTTTTTCGAGAGTTTCGATTAAAACTTTTGCTGTTCAAAATTCTGTGTACTTATTTTTCAAAAATATATACTGATTTTTTTTAGTGCCTTGTCAAATGTTTTCCAATTACTCGTGCAACGGAAAAAAACTATGCACAATGTCTTGCACTATGTTCTTCTTATGTTGCATTGGGGCACAACTTCGAAACTTTAGAACCTTAGCAGTATCAGTAGGCTTACGGTACCCTTCGCAAGAAATTTTCCTTGCTTAAGCATATATTCATATAGTCAGGAAAGACCAGTTCACCGTTTGCATCTACCTTTTCTAACGCAAATTGAAGGTTTTTATGCAATGCGTTAACTTTCTTGGCAAATTTTCGCTTGTTGGTTTTGTTGTACAAAAAATATTTTCAATGTATCGCGCAAAAAACCTTCTCCTTAACTTGAGTTCTGTTTTGGGTGATTTGTTGCAGTGCCTAAGGAACCACACAATATTCCCACCCATTATCTTATAATATTTGCTACTTATTTTCTGGCACTTCCCATGAAAATATAATTCCTCATAGAATACATTCAATTCCTTTACTATTTCAAACTAAATTTTTTGAATAATTGGGACACTTATTACTGGGATCTTACTGGGATCATTTTGCCTGGCTCAGTAGTACCTTTTTCGTTCTTTAGTTTATCTTTGAACGACTTCTTTGAAATATTTTCCAATATGGCCGCCAAAGATGTCTCCATTGAAAGGCCGTCTACTTTGCAGTATCACTTTTTTTTTAATTTGAAGAAGAGATTTGTCCTAGCAAATTTTAACAGAAGTTTTAATTTTGATCATTCTATATCTGGAGCCTGGTGACTTGAATAGAGGCATCTTAGAGCTTTTCTCTCGCTTCTGAAACAGGCACTTTCGTGTCACGAGTCAACAACGTTATTTCATACATAAAAATCATGAACTAAATCCTATTTCAGAGAAAACAGAGTATATCATGTTTATGCCAAGCTGAAGATTTAAAACCAACGATTTGAAAACTTTAAGTCGATAATAAAATTTTTATTGCAATTAGCGAATCCAAGTACCTTGCCATAGTAATCGACAAAAAGTTTCAGTTTGAATCTCAAGGTGAAAAGTTCTACATAGAAAGGTTGTAGGAATTAAAAACCTAAAATCAATAGAGATTCAATTCAAATTAAAACTTTGGAAACTCAACTCAAATCCATTGTGCTATCAAATTTAGATTACTGGGCTCTGTGAGTCATCAATTTTATTAAAAACTTAGTCTCATCATTGCAACGGCAATCAAACTGGAGATCAAAGGCAACGTTTTAATATCAAAATTTAAATTTTTGAAAGATCTCAGAAGCAACTAAAAAATTTTAGTTTGTTTTAGTTATTCAGAAACGAATTGACATGCGTTCATTTTTTGGGATTTGGCCACTACATCAAAAGATAGCATTCGTAAGTTAATTGAGGCCTCCAAGTTTTGATTATCGCATTAATTGTCATAAAAGAACACATAGTTTTCCAAGTTTTCTCGCGCTCAAGAGAAAGGAAACTGAAACCTACCCAAATCTGTAAAAAACTCAGCATTAAAACAACAAAGGTGAGAGGTAGTTTAATAAGATTTTTTCTTGACGGTAGCTATTAAATTTTACAGAGTCTACATATTCAGTTTTGAAAAACTTCAGTGATAAAAAAAATTGACACAGCCCAGTAATCTGGTCTCTGTCAAGAGCCCAGGTTTTTTTGTTTTTAGTGTTTAATATGTGAAAATTAAAATTTAAAACAAGATCCGTTTTTAAAGTTTAATATGTTAATTTAGTCTTTTACGCCGTTTTCTTGTTTTGTTTTTTCTTGTATTTAATGTTAATTATGTGAATTTAGTTTTTTACGCGGTTTAGTAAACATGCAACTACTTGTATTTATTTTACATGTAGGGTCTTTGACAATTTATTATTGATACAAATTAATGAATATAATTATTTAAGAAAATTATTCTACATATTGACGGGTCTTTTCTTCTTATTCTTGTTCATCTTTATGCATTGCTACTTAATGATGTTTAAAAATCAGTTTGCAGATGCGAAATTATAACTGCTTATAATTCCATTATTTGAGATACTTCAAAAAACCAAAAAAAAACCGTTTTTGCGAAGACTTTTTCCAGCAGAAAAACTGGGAGCATTGTCATCTTTTTCAGATTATAGAACAGAAATTTCCAACTTAATCTCTGTTATGAAATTTTATGTGAACTTAAAAAATAATTGCAATAGTACTGATTTTGTGTTTCATTTTAAATTAGAATGAAAAGCAAGCTTCTATGCATAAAGTGATCAGCCCAAACATCTTTGTCCTATTCCCAATTAAATTTTCACAGCCATCCAATCCAATATTGATTTAGGCCTCCTTATCTGTGACGCAACAAACTGGACACTGCACGCGTGAATTTTTCCACGCTGAAAAAAACCACTGCAAGGCAAATTTTGAAATCAGAAATTCGCTTACATTTGCTACGTTGTTCCCATTATGAGCTTTTTATGTGAGTTTTGTGTAGTTTTGTGTGAATCATCAAAAGGTGACTTAGCGTTGCCTAAAGCTGCCCAAGGAAAAGTAATGTATGGGATTTTCAAATCAAGCAATGGCATCATCTCATGCAAGGACAAACTTCACAAAATTAACATCGTTCTACTGTCTCTATATCAAGAACCTTATGTTGTCGAGAAAGATTCACACAAACTGGCAAAAACATGTTCTAAAATGCAAGCAATTGCAGTTGCAGAAGAGTGGATCAGAATTTAGAACCAAGCATACCAATCGCAAATCTGCTCAATGATCAAATATAACAATCTTTTGTTCCCAATCACAAAAGCAGACTCCTGAACTCTACGGACGGCTCATTATGTCTCGATGCAATGAGTCAAAGCCTTCGCGCGTGCCGTCTTATGTGTGGCTACAATGAATGTAGACATTTGAAGAAAAGAACATTAGACATTTCATCTCTAAGTAAACTAACCTCCATCTTATTTTTGAAGTTTTCAATATCCGGGTTTTATGAAAACCCGTGGATAACTTTATCATTAATATTTTTAATTTTGTTGTCATTTTTATAGAGGAAAAGTGACGAGTAATTTGTGACTATATATGTGGTATTTAGAGTAATCTCGATACCTTATGAGAGTTTTGACATTTTTTCTACTGAATGACTTCAGAAAAAGTAACTTGAATATCTCAGCTCAAATTAAAAGGTTACATACTAAATTGGATTTTTTGATAAGAGAATATCTTAAAAGAGATTCGCTTTGATAACATCTATATTTATTAGGTTTTTTCTGCGCTATATGTACCACAACAATTTCTTAATCCGTTTAAGACCTTTTTTATTTCATTTTTGAAAGTAAAATTTTTCTATTCTGTTGTTAATAAAAAGACTTTCTAGCTAAATATCGACAGCTTTTGATGCAATCTTCTTATTAAGCAAACGTATTTCAAGTTAGCAGATGGAAGTTAATTTTGGATAGTTACTCGTATAGGTTTATGCCGGTTTTCTCTGTAATTTTGTCAGAGCAGTAGGTATTTAATGTATTCAAAGACGCCTAGAGGACAAACTCGGAGAAACCTTTTTGAATTTAGAGGCAAAGTCACCAAACTACTTTATCCAATTTTGAGTTCCAATCCAAAAAACCAAGCTTTTGAAAACAACCAAATCTTCGTTTCTAGAAAAAAATAGTTCTGTGTAGCGGGAATAGTAAATGTTCTCACCTTAATATCACGTGTTCTTCTTTGGTTCTTCTCTGTTGCTGCACCCGATTACGTTATGCATTCTCCAGTTACTGAGTGCGTGACAGTATATATTAAGAAAGGTCGTAAAGGGATTAAGATAGTTTGTTTTGGGTTGCAAATAAAACGCACTAACTTACTTTTGATATTTTGTAAATTTTGGAAAATCGTTATACTTGCCAATTTTCTGGAAATTTTGTTGGTTCCAGTTTTTACAGACTTTCTTATAATGTTTTTGCTACCAACGAGTTTTGACTTCCTCTCATTTGAAGTACGGTAGACCATACAAATTAGACCATCCATTTCCAACGCCAGGAAAAATTTGGATCATCATTATCTTTGACCAGGACTTTCCTCATTGTTTTTTCAGCACATATTGATCTTGATAAAGAATGAGAGTTTTGGCATTTTCTGTACTGAATGGCTTCAGAAAGGGGAACTTGAATATCTCAGCTCAAATTAAAATGTTACATACTAAATTGGATTTTTTGATAAGAGAATATCTTAAATGAGATTCGTCTTGACAACATCTATCTTTATTAGGTTTTTTCTGCGCTATATATACCACATCAATTTCTTAATCCGTTTAAGACCTTTTTTTCAATTTTGAATGTAAAATTTTTCTTTTTTGTTGGTAATAAAAAGACTTCCTAGCTCAATATCGACGGCTTTTGATGCAATCTTCTTATAAAGCAAATGTGTTTCAAGTTAGCAGATGGAAATTAATTTTGGATATTTACTAGTATAGGTTTATACGGGTTTTCTCTATAATTTTTGTCAGAGCAGTAGGTATTTAATGTATCCAAAGACGCCTAGAGGACAAACTCGGAGAAACCTTTTTGAATTTAGAGGCAAAACCTCCAAACTATTTTATCCAATTTTGAGTTCCACTCCAAAACACCAAGCTTTTGAAAACAAACAAATCTTCGTTTCTAGAAAAAAATAGTTCTGTGTAGCGGGAATAGTAAATGTTCTCACCTTAACATCACGTGTTCTTCTTTGGTTCTTCTCTGTTGCTGCACCCGATTACGTTATGCATTCTCCAGTTACCGAGTGCAATTTGTAAATTTTGGAAAATCGTTATACTTGCCAACTTTCTGGAAATTTTGCTGATTCCAGTTTTTACAGACTTTCTTATAATGTTTTTGCTACCAACGAGTTTTGACTTCCTCTCATTTGAAGTACGGTAGACCATACAAACTAGACCATCCATTTCCAACGCCAGGAAAAGTTTGGATCATCATTATCTTTGGCCAGGACTTTTCTCATTGTTTTTTCAGCACATATTGACCTTGATAAAAATTGAGGATTTTGACTTTGTCTCAACTGAACCAATGGAAGTTAGAGTGCTCGTTTCAGATTGGAAGGTTATTTATTAGATTGCTGATGACCTTGTTACATGCATGTTTTTCGTGACCTTTAGAATCCGAGAAAGTTGAACGCTGATATTATCTCTACTGTTTGCCTCTCCGGAGCTTATATGCCGCCATGTTGTTGTAGTTTTTAGCAACTTTCTTTTTATTTAATTTTTGATAAAGAAAATTTCTCCCTTTTTTTGGTAACACAACAATTTCTAGTCAGATTTTGGCGTGTTCCGATATGGTTATCTTACTAGGCGTAGGTCTTTGAAGTCAAATTTTGTGAGTTAAATTTTGTTGGGGTAGGTTTATGGCGTTTTACTTTTAAGTTTGTCAGGGCAGTAGGTATTTAAGGGAATTAAATTCGCCTAAAGAAATAACTCAGAGAAAACACTAATTTTGAATTATTTTTTAACATTTATTGGAATTTAGAAGCAAAGCCCCCAAACTACTTCATTTGATTTTATGATTCAAACCATAAAGAACTTTTGAAAAAAAACCATAATTTTGCTTCTGGTTTAGAAATTTCTTTTAGTGGGATTATTGTTCCTAAGTTCTCATTGTTCCTAAGTTCTAACTCACATGTGTTTTTTATTTTTTTCGTTAGTGCACCCCAGTACATTATGCACTCCAGTTGGTTAGTGAATCCCAGTTACACAGTGCTTGACAAATTAAAGCAAATCATTTTGTAAATATAAGGTAGATGTGTCTGGGGTTGAAATAATATGCATCAGCTTACTTTCAATATTTTGTTAAATCTGGCAAACATTTTTGTCCGCTTATTTTTGTTACAGGACTTTTAAAACTTTTTTAAATAAAATTTTCTGTTGCAAACAGATTTTCATTTTGCCTCATTCAGTGTGTTTTTAAAATAAATTTTTCACAGTGGTTACCACAATCAGGGAAAACATTCAGCTTAGTTTCATCATCAAGATCGTTCTGTTTCAGTTAACTTGTTTTATCCACAAAATTGCTTTTTTCAAAACAAAACAAGACCTTATAGCTCATCTATCTTCACTGTCAGGAGAGATTTCGGTCATCAAGATTTTCGGTCAAAAATCAAGATCTTTCTCCCAATTGATTTAGAAACAAAAAAGTTCAGTAGTGCAGAATCTGTGAGTAGCTATGATGAGAATCGAACTTAAAAGTTGTTAGCGTTGACTTTTTTGCAAGCAAAAAAAATCCCACGACGTGTAACCATTTTCCAAACTCTTAATCCATTTGAAGGTTTTTGCAACAGTTTTGTAAAAAAAAGCCGAATTTAGAGTTAACAAGCTTGAAATTTCACCACAATTTTCTTACATAACATTTTGTTGAAAACAGCTTAGATCTGGCAAAATTTTGCGTTGAATTTAGCTTTGATCTCACAAAAATCCGATGCATAGACCTCGGCATATGAGATTTGAACCACTTCTTGTCGCCCTTTCTAGCACTGTTGCACAGTACCGTGAATTTCTCAAGAACCGGACTCTTTATAAGTTGGTCTGTAACATCACGTTGCGCATAACTTTCGCATTTCTAAGCATAGAACTTACATAATTTTTCAGTTTGTTAGCGTAGAAATTGAATAATTTTGCGTTTCTAAGCGCAGTTCTTACAAATATTCAATAAATTTTAGTCGCATTTATTCAAAATCTGGGGCTCCCCAGACAATTGTGGAGGCTCATTAATTTAAAACTTGGAAGTTAAACGACATTTCAATGCACCTAACATGAGTTCGAGAAAAAAATTAACTTCTAAGATTCTAAAATCAATATCCTAAATCTAATCCCCATCCCCACGTACTAAACCCCTTACCTTTCGCCCACTCTCCTCCTCCCCCCTCCCTCCACCGCTGTCCAACTCACACACTCATAAATGAAGATCTACTAAAAACCGCAAAATTATGTATGATTGGCGGTGAATGCGTTGAATTTAATAAAGATCTACGCTAAACTCAGAAAAATATTTAAAAGTTAAGCTATTTTCACGCAAAATTATAAAAAGATCTACGCTAAAATCAACGCAAAATTATGTTTTATCAACACTAAATTCATTGCCAAGTTATGTACCGTCTTTGCTTTAGAACGCAAAATTATGTAAGAGTAACAACGAGTGCGTTGAATTTATGTAAGATGTACTCTTGAGCGTAGATCTTACTTAATTTCAATGCATTAACCACCAATCCTACATAATTTAGCATCTTTCAGCGTTGAATCATAGGCCCGGGTATCTTTTAAATCAACACTGTTTCTGCCAGCCAACCCAACATTAACTCCAAACCTACGCAGTTAGCAGAATTGAAATTAAATCACGTTTCGGCTTATATGACAAAAGACATTAAGTAGGCAAACTGATGTTGGTCATGGAACAAAAACCGATGTTGACCATTGTCAAATGGGTTGGAGCTAATGGAACAAAAAATGTCATCAGCAAGACTTTAGAGGCTTCGGCCACCCTCGGTTTAAGTACTGTAACTATATACTAAAGCATTAAAGAAGCATATCATATTTTCAAAATTAAGGCAGTACATTGAATAAATTACACCATTTTGATATTGAGACCTGATATTATTGAGAATAAACGACCAGAACACAAAAACCAAAGCAATAGGTAGAAACCTAAAAATATCATTAATGATTTTTTGTAAACTAATAGCCTGGACGTCATCCCCAGTAGCTATGAAATCAAATCATCAATGAAGTTTTCCTAATGATCACTAAATATGATCTGTCAGAAAACAGGTTATGCCATGAGAGAAAAAAAATGAAAAAAACCGCACCAGCCAAAACTCTAAATTAAGCAACAAAATTTTTGAAGACAAATAATTTTAATGACATAGAACCCGGGACGAGGTTTCACCCTTGATCCACCCCTAATTAGCGGGGATTCGTGTGTTATGCGTATTCCACTCCTATTTATCGGCGAAAACAGGGCAAAATTACACTGCTTTTACACTCTTTTCTCCACTCTTTATTCGCTTTGCGAAAAGTGTAATTTAGGGTGGACTGATAAAAAATTATCCTCTTACATAAATACCATTATAACCAAATTGAAATTACAAACTCAAGTATCATTTGGCGAAATGGTAAGTGCACAAAGTTATTGTAACATGTTCGACAAAGGGATGATGGGAGATCGAGCCTCACTACCTCCTTCCACTTTTATTTTTTAAAATTACACTCTAGATAATTACACCCTTCAACCCTTAATTAAGCGGAGAAATACGAGTGCATTTTTTTGTTTCTACACTCTTTACACTCTTTTCCCCGTTAATTTTGGGCAAAAACCTCGGTCCGGGAAACTATTAACTAGGATATAGAAATTATTTGTTTATTTGTGATCAGTTTTGCCTCAATGGCAACTAATGAGGTACCTGCCATTAAGCCTAAACCAAAGAACAAAATGAACAACAGGGACGTTCAGAACACAAAAGTTTGCTAATTTCTTTTCAAAAATAAGACAGTGTCAAAATCGTAGACGCCATTCACTGCCACCTATTACGTGTTTGTTAAATCACTTACATCTAATTAGCAGCCTATCAGATATGTCTTTAATGATACTAAAAACTTTACAAAAGAACAAATAAATAGTGGCAAGACTCCAAAATTCCTTTATTTACTTGAAAACGAATGGTGTTAATGTTATGAGAAGTTTGGCGATTAATTAAAACGGCTGTTTTTGATAACTAATTCTTCAGTAGTAGCGGATGCGATGTGTATACTTGTGTACACTATATATTTGTTGCAATAAAATACATGTGAATTTTCGATTTTGCCTGTATGTGTTGTTGTTCTTACTGCCTATCAGTCATCTTGTTAAATTATAATTGAACAATCAGTTATCTTGCAACAAACAGTCTCAACTTCAGAAAGAGTGCCAGTTAGCCGTACCAAAATCGGAAAATGTCACCCGACATAATTAGAAAACTTAGGTTATATTTAAATAGAACTCGGAGGAAAACTTTGCAAAGATAGGTTAATTTGAGGCACCTGAAAAAATCTCTAAGACCTTAAACTTGTTCAAACAGCAAATTTTCAATCTCTTTTAAAGTTAGTTTGGAAAAATATATACTTCAAACCTAATCGACGTACTCGCCTTTGGGAGCGAGACTTTTTTTTTAAAAATAGATTTTTGCTAAAATTCTTGATTTTTGCTATTGAATTTTGATAGTCTTTGGCTATACTAATCAGCCTTTCATTAAATCCTCATTAATTTTCTAAAAAAGCATCAATTCCAAGTTCTTCCGCTCTGCCTTTTCGTTCTTCAAGCTCCTGAATGGAGCAGCAACTGAGCACATTCTCGGAGGTTTCAGCCTCTAGAACAGTTAGAAAGCAGACTAAAGTTACAGGCATCCTGAAAATAAAGATTATTCCACCCTTCAAGCGAGAGCACTTTGAGTACGCAGAAACTTTTCAAAAAGCATCTAATGAAGCTCTGAGTAGCATTCTGTTGGCCTTCGATCCAGTAAACCACCAACAGATTACCCTCTCAAAAAGATTCACTACAATCAACGAAAAGCGACTTCACACAGTCCTGGTCATAGCGCCTATTGAAGCCGCCAAAAACATGGACAGACTGAAAAAAAGGACTAAAAATAATGAACCGTACTATGATTTCGACGGCAGGCGAATTCTGGCGCACGGAATATAACGGTTTCTCTAAACGCGTTATGCTGCGAATGAGAAACGTGCCGTATTTACTTGATGATACAATACTTTAATCGAGAAGCTTGATCTACCTCCAGACGTCAAATCTATCAAACCTATTACGAGGGAAAAATAGAAACTGCCAGAAGGCGATTTCTATAATGGCAAGGCATCAATGCTGTTAAATATACCGAACGAAGCAAACGAGAACGAATTACTTGAATGGTCATTCAAATCCGCTAGTCGAGAAAAGCATTTTAAATGGTTAGATATACCTTTCAACGCTCACACGCCAGCGCTGCATAGCTGTACGTTTTGTGAAGTGGAGAATAAACCACACATAGGTCATAATATAGCTTGGTGCAGAGAGAACAAAACAAAAAAAGCGGTGAACCAAGAACCGAACCAACGCATAAATTCAAACCAACGAAACTCGCCAAGGCGAGAATTGAGACAATAAAGTTCAACAAGTAAACAAAGATCACCAAGCCGTGAATCGAACCCGCGCGAGCAGAAATCACCAGGCCGGGAATCGAACCTGCGCGAAGAATTCCCTCACAATAACTTCGATCCCCGCACAGTTGACGAAAGTGAAGCTTTCAGCACTCCTGAATCCGAGTTCTGGAAGCAGTCGACGACCAGGAGAAGAGCGGCAAAAAGAGACAACAACCACATATCACCAATAGAGGCTCCTAGCAGATACGAGATTCTGCGGAAACCTAGTAAACCGGAGAAGATTATAATTGCAAAAGCTAAGATCATCCACCAGTTGCATAAGATAATATCTCCAATATTATGTTTATGTTGAAAAAATGGCTAGTTTTGTTTCATTTAACTGTCGGGGCTTAGATTCCCACTTAAAATTGTTAGAGCTTCTTTCCCAATTTAAGAACAATATAAAAGGAAGCAATTGTGTAACCGCAATTCAAGAAACAAAAGTAGAAAGACTAAGTTCAAAACATCAAGCCGTTCTAACTCGTTACAAAATGCAGTTCATTATTGAACCATCGGTCAATAAATCAGGTGGGAGCCTTTTACTTGTACCCTATAATTGGGCAATTGAAGTGATAAGAAAAAACGCTTCTTCTATCTTAATAAAGAATACTTAACAAAAAAAAGTTTTGGAACTATATACCTGAACCCTTCATACCCAAGTACAGATCTACTTTTTTTTCTGCCCAAATTGTTGAAAATTTTACGAATCACTTAACAATATGGATATGAGGAGATTTTAATGCAATTGATCCAACTGATGTTGCATCTAAGGTTAGGGCGGGAAACAGACGATTAAAGAGATATCAACAAGTTAGCGATAGCTTTAATTCAATGGGGTGCTTTGATGTTTTCAAACAACACAACAAAAGACCTAAAAAACACATTTTGAAAAAATGTCTCGCATTGACTACATTTTCAGCAACGAATGCGACTTAGTTGAACGCGTCACAACAATTGAAGCACCTTTAAGCGATCATTACATTCTGCAATTAGACACAATCACAAAGAACCAAGAACCATGTTACGTACAAAAGCGCTGGAAACTAGGATAAAACATTATCAATGATCCCGATAATTCGATAGAAATTTCCGGATTAATTGAAAAGGTCGTTCAAAATTTTAATGAAAAGGCACTGACAAACAATTATGATATCTTCAAAGCTAAAGTAAGGGATTGTCTAAGGTATCTTGACGTAAGAGATCAAAAAAGGAGAAAAGGATCATTGAAACAAAGCATTAAGAGTGATAACACCCAAACCGAACGCTTGAAGGCATCATTTCACTAAATAAAGAATTTATCTGGGTCTGAATTGTGGAGACCCAAAGGCTCTCAAAAATCTTTTGAAAGACTTTAACAAAAATAAGAAGATTGCCGCAATTATAAACGGTAACGGAGATGTAACAGAGGATATAGACGAAAAATCAGACTCATTTACAGAATACTATGGTAACCTATATGTGAAAGAAGCTCCAAAGCCTGATAACACAAAGATGCACAACAGAATCATCAAACACTTTCTAAGATTAATAACAAATTAATCGAAAAAGCGAAAAAGCATTTCAAGTCAGATGAATGTAAAGAACAAGAAGTTAGATACGCTATTCAAAAACCTAATAGCCACAGTGCAACGGGATCTAATGGAGTTACATCTGACTTATACAAAAGAAACATTTACATCTTTGCTCCAGAACTCACTAAGCTCTCTTTAATTCAATAGCTGCATATGAATAAATGCTTGATTCGTTTTGCATCTCTATTATAAAGTTGATACCTAAATTTAACTCTCTTTGTACTGTTGACGACTTCAGACCGATAAGCTTGTTTAATACCGATCTTAAAATCTTATCACATGTTCTAGCGTCTAGACTTAAAAAGCCATTGAATACTCTTATAAAGAAACACCAATTTATTTACCTCCCAAAACTCAGTATCAATACGGCTATCTTACTAGCACGTCTGGCTAAGGAAAAATTAGGCAGATCAAACTTCATGATCTCTACTGATTTCAGTAAGGCGTTCGATAGACCTGGCAGAGATATTTTTTTGAAATTACTGAATGAGATAGGCTGCCCTCTGACACTGACGAAAACAATTGAAAGCTTATACAGAGGGACCAAAGCATGGATTGAAGTCAATAATCAGCTCTCAAGTTTCATTCGAAATAAGAGCGGTATTGAGCAAGGTTGTCCGCTTTCTTCTCTCCTCTTCATTCTAGTATAGAACCACTTCTTCACGCTATACGTAGAATCACTAAGATAAAAACAAATCAGAGTTTAAAACTCGTTGCGAACGCTGATGACATCACAGTGTTTACCAAAACTGCGTGCATAAAGCAAGTTTTAGATGAAGTTGTAAGTTTCAACTAGACGAAAACAATTGTTCAGTTGCAGTGAGGGAAACTGCAGAGGCCCTTGAAGTTCTTGGCTATAAAGATAATAGCCTTCAGGCCAGTAGCACAGTTACTGGGAGGTAGAATATGTAAGTCATTTGCTAGACAAAATTATTTTTAACTATAGAAAAAAATTGCCCAGTTGCAGTGAGTGAAACGGCAGAGGTCAACCAAGCTCTTGGTTATAAAGATAATAGGTTTCAGGCCAGTAGCACAGATACTGGGAGGTAGAATATGCAGGTCATTTGCTAGACAAAATTATTTTTAACTAGAGAAAAAAATTTGCGCAGTTGCAGTGAGTGAAACTGCAGAGGTCACTGAAGATCTTGGATATAAAGATAATAGGTTTCTTGCCAGTAGCACAGTTACTGGGAGGTAGAATAGGTATGTCATTTGCTAGACAAAATTATTTTTAACCAGAGAAATAAATTTGCCCTGTTGCAGTGAGTGCAACTGCAGAATTCACTGAAGCTCTTGGTTATAACGATAATAGGTTTCAGGCCAGTAGCACAGTTACTGGGAGGTAGAATATAAAAGTCATTTGCTAGACAAAATTATTTTTAACTAGAGACAAATATTTTCCCAGTTGCAGTGAGTGAAACTGCAGAGGTCACTGAAGCTCTTGGTTATAAAGATAATAGGTTTCAGGCCAGTAGCACAGTTACTGGGAGGTACAATATGTAAGTCATTTGCTACACAAAATTATTTTTAACGAGAGACAAATATTTTCCCAATTGCAGTGAGTGACACTGCAGAGGTCACTGAAGCTCTTGGCTATAAAGATAATAGGTTTCAGCCCAGTAGCCCAGTTACCTGGAGGTAGAATATGTGGGTCATTTGCTAGACAAAATTATATTTAACTAGAAAAAAATATTTGACCAGTTGCAGTGAGTGAAACTGCAGAGGTCACTGAAGCTCTTGGTTATAAAGATAATAGGTTTCAGGCCAGTAGCACAGTTACTGGGAGGTACAATATTTAAGTCATTTGATAGACAAAATTATTTTTAACTAGAGAAAAGTATTTGACCAGTTGCAGTGCACTGTAGAGGCCACTGAAGCTCTTGGTTATAAAGATAATAGGTTTCAGGCCAGTAGCACAATTACTGGGAGGTAGAATATAAAAGTCATTTGCTACACAAAATTTTTTTTAACTAGAGACAAATATTTTCCCAATTGCAGTGAGTGAAACTGCAGAGGTCACTGAAGCTCTTGGTTATAAAGATAATAGTTTTCAGCCCAGTAGCCCAGTTACTGGGAGGTAGAATATGTGGGTCATTTGCTAGACAAAAATATTTTTAACTAGAGAAAAGTATTTGCCCAGTTGCAGTGAGTGAAACTGCAGAGGTCACTGAAGAACATGGATATAACGATAATAGGTTTCTTGCCAGTAGCGCAGTTACCGGTAGGTAGAATATGTAGGTCATTTGCTAGACAAAATTATTTTTAACTAGAGAAAAAAATTTGCCCAGTTGCAGCGAGTGAAACTGCAGAGGTTAGTGAAGATCTGGGATATAAAAATAATAGTCTTCAGGCCAGTAGCACAGTTACTGGGAGGTAGAATATGTAAGTCATTTGCTAGACAAAATTATCTTAAACTAGAGAAAAATATTTGACCAGTTGCAGTGAGTGAAACTGCAGAGGTCACTGAAGCTCTTGCTTATATAGATAATAGGTTTCAGGCCAGTAGCACAGTTACTGGGAGGTAGAATATAAAAGTCATTTGCTAGACAAAATTATATTTAACTAGAGAAAATTATTTTCCCAGTTGCAGTGATTGAAATTGCAGAGGTCACTGAAGCTCTTGGTTATAAAGTAAATAGGTTTCAGGCCAGTAGCACAGTTACTGGGTGGTACAATATGTAAGTCATTTGCTACACAAAATTATTTTTAACGAGAGACAAATATTTTCCAAATTGCAGTGAGTGACACTGCAGAGGTCACTGAAGCTCTTGGTTATAAAGATAATAGGTTTCAGCCCAGTAGCCCAGTTACTGGGAGGTAGAATATGTGGGTCATTTGCTAGACAAAATTATATTTAACTAGAAAAAAATATTTGCCCAGTTGCAGTGAGTGAAACTGCAGAGGTCACTGAAGCTCTTGGTTATAAAGATAATAGGTTTCAGGCCAGTAGCACAGTTACTGGGAGGTACAATATTTAAGTCATTTGATAGACAAAATCATTTTTAACTAGAGAAAAGTATTTGACCAGTTGCAGTGCACTGCAGAGGCCACTGAAGCTCTTGGTTATAAAGATAATAGGTTTCAGGCCAGTAGCACAATTACTGGGAGGTAGAATATAAAAGTCATTTGCTACACAAAATTTTTTTTAACTAGAGACAAATATTTTCCCAATTGCAGTGAGTGAAACTGCAGAGGTCACTGAAGCTCTTGGTTATAAAGATAATAGTTTTCAGCCCAGTAGCCCAGTTACTGGGAGGTAGAATATGTGGGTCATTTGCTAGACAAAAATATTTTTAACTAGAGAAAAGTATTTGCCCAGTTGCAGTGAGTGAAACTGCAGAGGTCACTGAAGAACATGGATATAACGATAATAGGTTTCTTGCCAGTAGCGCAGTTACCGGTAGGTAGAATATGTAGGTCATTTGCTAGACAAAATTATTTTTAACTAGAGAAAAAAATTTGCCCAGTTGCAGCGAGTGAAACTGCAGAGGTTACTGAAGATCTGGGATATAAAAATAATAGTCTTCAGGCCAGTAGCACAGTTACTGGGAGGTAGAATATGTAAGTCATTTGCTAGACAAAATTATCTTAAACTAGAGAAAAATATTTGACCAGTTGCAGTGAGTGAAACTGCAGAGGTCACTGAAGCTCTTGCTTATATAGATAATAGGTTTCAGGCCAGTAGCACAGTTACTGGGATGTAGAATATGTAAGTCATTTGCTAGACAAAGATACTTTCAACTAGAGAAAAATATTTGCCCAGTTGCAGTGAGTGAAACTGCAGAGTTCACTGAAGCTCTTGGTTATAACGATAATAGGTTTCAGGCCAGTATCAGAGATACTGGGAGGTGGGAGGTACAATACGTAAGTCATTTGCTGGACAAAATTATTTTTTAACTATAGAAAAGTATTTACCCAGTTGCAGTGAGTGAAACTGCAGAGGTCACTGAAGCTCTTGGTTATAAAGATAATAGGTTTCAGGCCAGTAGCACAGTTACTGGGAGGTAGAATATAAAAGTCATTTGCTAGACAAAATTATTTTTAACTAGAGGAAAATATTTTCCCAGTTGCAGTGAGTGAAACTGCAGAGGTCACCCAAGCTCTTGGTTATAAAGATAATAGGTTTCAGGCCAGTAGCACAGTTACTGGGAGGTAGAATTTGTAAGTCTTTTGCCAGACAAAATTATTTTCAACTAGAGAATTATATTCGCCCAGTTGCAGTGGGTGAAACTGCAGAGGTCACTGAAGCTCTTGGTTATAAAGATAACAGGTTTCAGGCCAGTAGCACAGTTACTGGGAGGTAGAATAGGTAAGTCATTTGCTAGACAAAATTATTTTCAACTAGAGAAATATATTTGCCCAGTTGCAGTGGGTGAAACTGCAGATGTCAGTGAAGCTCTTGGTTATAAAGTTAATAGGTTTCAGGCCAGTAGCGCAGTTACTGGTAGGAAGAATATGTAAGTCATTTGCTATACAAAATTATTTTTAACCAGAGAAACAAATCTACCCTGTTGCAGTGAGTGAAACTGCAGAGGTCACTGAAGCTCTTGGTTATAACGACAATAGGTTTCAGGCCAGTAGCACAGTTAATGGAGGTACAATATGTAAGGTATTTGATAGACAAAATTATTTTTAACTAGACAAAAGTATTTGCCCAGCTGCAGTGCACTGCAGAGGCCACTGAAGCTCTTGGTTATAAAGATAATAGGTTTCAGGCCAGTGGCACAGTTACTGGGAGGTAGAATATAAAAGTCATTTGCTAGACAAAATTATTTTTAACTAGAGGAAAATATTTTCCCAGTTGCAGTGATTGAAATTGCAGAGGTCACTGAAGCTCTTGGTTATAAAGTAAATAGGTTTCAGGCCAGTAGCACAGTTACTGGGATGTAGAATATGTAAGTCATTTGCTATACAAAATTATTTTTAACCAGAGAAACAAATCTACCCTGTTGCAGTGAGTGAAACTGCAGAGGTCACTGAAGCTCTTGGTTATAACGACAATAGGTTTCAGGCCAGTAGCACAGTTAATGGAGGTACAATATGTAAGGTATTTGATAGACAAAATTATTTTTAACTAGACAAAAGTATTTGCCCAGCTGCAGTGCACTGCAGAGGCCACTGAAGCTCTTGGTTATAAAGATAATAGGTTTCAGGCCAGTGGCACAGTTACTGGGAGGTAGAATATAAAAGTCATTTGCTAGACAAAATTATTTTTAACTAGAGGAAAATATTTTCCCAGTTGCAGTGATTGAAATTGCAGAGGTCACTGAAGCTCTTGGTTATAAAGTAAATAGGTTTCAGGCCAATAGCACAGTTACTGGGATGTAGAATATGTAAGTCATTTGCTAGACAAAGATACTTTCAACTAGAGAAAAATATTTGCCCAGTTGCAGTGAGTGAAACTGCAGAGTTCACTGAAGCTCTTGGTTATAACGATAATAGGTTTCAGGCCAGTATCAGAGATACTGGGAGGTGGGAGGTACAATACGTAAGTCATTTGCTGGACAAAATTATTTTTTAACTATAGAAAAGTACTTACCCAGTTAGAGTGAGTGAAACTGCAGAGGTCACTGAAGCTCTTGGTTATAAAGATAATAGGTTTCAGGCCAGTAGCACAGTTACTGGGAGGTAGAATATAAAAGTCATTTGCTAGACAAAATTATTTTTAACTAGAGGAAAATATTTTCCCAGTTGCAGTGAGTGAAACTGCAGAGGTCACCCAAGCTCTTGGTTATAAAGATAATAGGTTTCAGGCCAGTAGCACAGTTACTGGGAGGTAGAATATGTAAGTCTTTTGCCAGACAAAATTATTTTCAACTAGAGAATTATATTCGCCCAGTTGCAGTGGGTGAAACTGCAGAGGTCACTGAAGCTCTTGGTTATAAAGATAACAGGTTTCAGGCCAGTAGCACAGTTACTGGGAGGTAGAATAGGTAAGTCATTTGCTAGACAAAATTATTTTCAACTAGAGAAATATATTTGCCCAGTTGCAGTGTGTGAAACTGCAGATGTCAGTGAAGCTCTTGGTTATAAAGTTAATAGGTTTCAGGCCAGTAGCGCAGTTACTGGTAGGAAGAATATGTAAGTCATTTGCTATACAAAATTATTTTTAACCAGAGAAACAAATCTACCCTGTTGCAGTGAGTGAAACTGCAGAGGTCACTGAAGCTCTTGGTTATAACGACAATAGGTTTCAGGCCAGTAGCACAGTTAATGGAGGTACAATATGTAAGGTATTTGATAGACAAAATTATTTTTAACTAGACAAAAGTATTTGCCCAGCTGCAGTGCACTGCAGAGGCCACTGAAGCTCTTGGTTATAAAGATAATAGGTTTCAGGCCAGTGGCACAGTTACTGGGAGGTAGAATATAAAAGTCATTTGCTAGACAAAATTATTTTTAACTAGAGGAAAATATTTTCCCAGTTGCAGTGAGTGAATCTGCAGAGGTCACCCAAGCTCTTGGTTATAAAGATAATAGGTTTCAGGCCAGTAGCACAGTTACTGGGAGGTGGGAGGTAGAATATGTAAGTCAGTTGCCAGACAAAATTATTTTCAACTAGAGAAATATATTTGCCCAGTTGCAGTGGGTGAAACTGCAGAGGTCACTGAAGCTCTTGGTTATAAAGATAATAGGTTTCAGGCCAGTAGCACAGTTACTGGGAGGTAGAATATAAAAGTCATTTGCTAGACAAAATTATTTTTAACTATAGGAAAATATTTTCCCAGTTGCAGTGAGTGAAACTGCAGAGGTCACCCAAGCTCTTGGTTATAAAGATAATAGGTTTCAGGCCAGTAGCACAGTTACTGGGAGGTAGAATATAAAAGTCATTTAATAGACAAAATTATATTTAACTAGAGAAAATTATTTTCCCAGTTGCAGTGAGTGAAACTGCAGCGGTCACTGAAGCTCTTGTTTATAGAGATAATAGGTTTCAGGCCAGTAGCACAGTTACTGGGAGGTAGAATATGTAAGTCATTTATTAGACAAAATTATCTTAAACTAGAGAAAAATATTTGACCAGTTGCAGTGAGTGAAACTGCAGAGGTCACTGAAGCTCTTGCTTATATAGATAATAGGTTTCAGGCCAGTAGCACAGTTACTGGGAGGTAGAACATAAAAGTCATTTGCTAGACAAAATTATATCTAACTAGAGAAAATTATTTTCCCAGTTGCAGTGAGTGAAACTGCAGAGGTCACTGAAGCTCTTGGTTATAAAGAACATAGGTTTCAGGCCAGTAGCACAGTTACTGGGATGTAGAATATGTAACTCATTTGCCAGACAAGGATACTTTCAACTAGAGAAAAATATTTGCCCAGTTGCAGTGAGTGAAACTGCAGAGTTCAATGAAGCTCTTGGTTATAACGATAATAGGTTTCAGGCCAGTAGCAGAGATACTGGGAGGTGGGAGGCACAATACGTAAGTCATTTGCTAGACAAAATTATTTTTAACTATAGGAAAATATTTTCCCAGTTGCAGTGAGTGAAACTGCAGAGGTCACCCAAGCTCTTGGTTATAAAGATAATAGGTTTCAGGCCAGTAGCACAGTTACTGGGAGGTAGAATATAAAAGTCATTTAATAGACAAAATTATATTTAACTAGAGAAAATTATTTTCCCAGTTGCAGTGAGTGAAACTGCAGAGGTCACTGAAGCTCTTGGTTATAAAGATAATAGGTTTCAGGCCAGTAGCACAGTTACTGGGAGGTAGAATATAAAAGTCGTTTGCTAGACAAAATTATTTTTAACTAGAGGAAAATATTTTCCCAGTTGCAGTGAGTGAAACTGCAGAGGTCACCCAAGCTCTTGGTTATAAATATAATAGGTTTCAGGCCAGTAGCACAGTTACTGGGAAGTAGAATATGTAGGTCATTTGCCAGACAAAATTATTTTCAACTAGAGAATTATATTTGCCCAGTTGCAGTGGGTGAAACTGCAGAGGTCACTGAAGCTCTTGGTTATAAAGATAATAGGTTTCAGGCCAGTAGCACAGTTACTGGGAGGTAGAATAGGTAAGTCATTTGCTAGACAAAACTATTTTCAACTTGAGAAATATGTTTGCCCAGTTGCAGTAGGTGAAACTGCAGAGGTCAGTGAAGCTCTTGGTTATAAAGTTAATAGGTTTCCGGACAGTAGCGCAGTTACTGGTAGGAAGAATATGTAAGCCATTTGCTATACAAAATTATTTTTAACCAGAGAAACAAATCTGCCCTGTTGCAGTGAGTGAAACTGCAGAGGTCACTGAAGCCATTGGTTATAACGATAATAGGTTTCAGGCCAGTAGCACAGTTACTGGAGGTACAATATGTAAGTTTTTTGCTAGACAAAATTATTTTTAACTAGAGAAAAGTATTTGCCCAGTTGCAGTGCACTGCAGAGGCCACTGAAGCTCTTGGTTATAAAGATAATAAATTTCAGGCCAGTGGCACAGTTACTGGGAGGTAGAATATAAAAGTCATTTGCTAGACAAAATTATTTTTAACTAGAGGAAAATATTTTTCCAATTGCAGTGAGTGATCTGCAGAGGTCACTGAAGCTCTTGGTTATAAAGATAATAGGTTTCAGGCCAGTAGCACAGTTACTGGGAGGTAGAATATAAAAGTCGTTTGCTAGACAAAATTATTTTTAACTAGAGGAAAATATTTTCCCAGTTGCAGTGAGTGAAACTGCAGAGGTCACCCAAGCTCTTGGTTATAAATATAATAGGTTTCAGGCCAGTAGCACAGTTACTGGGAAGTAGAATATGTAAGTCATTTGCCAGACAAAATTATTTTCAACTAGAGAATTATATTTGCCCAATTGCAGTGGGTGAAACTGCAGAGGTCACTGAAGCTCTTGGTTATAAAGATAATAGGTTTCAGGCCAGTAGCACAGTTACTGGGAGGTAGAATAGGTAAGTCATTTGCTAGACAAAACTATTTTCAACTAGAGAAATATGTTTGCCCAGTTGCAGTAGGTGAAACTGCAGAGGTCAGTGAAGCTCTTGGTTATAAAGTTAATAGGTTTCCGGACAGTAGCGCAGTTACTGGTAGGAAGAATATGTAAGTCATTTGCTATACAAAATTATTTTTAACCAGAGAAACAAATCTGCCCTGTTGCAGTGAGTGAAACTGCAGAGGTCACTGAAGCCATTGGTTATAACGATAATAGGTTTCAGGCCAGTAGCACAGTTACTGGAGGTACAATATGTAAGTTTTTTGCTAGACAAAATTATTTTTAACTAGAGAAAAGTATTTGCCCAGTTGCAGTGCACTGCAGAGGCCACTGAAGCTCTTGGTTATAAAGATAATAAATTTCAGGCCAGTGGCACAGTTACTGGGAGGTAGAATATAAAAGTCATTTGCTAGACAAAATTATTTTTAACTAGAGGAAAATATTTTTCCAATTGCAGTGAGTGATCTGCAGAGGTCACTGAAGCTCTTGGTTATAAAGATAATAGGTTTCAGGCCAGTAGCACAGTTACTGGGAGGTAGAATTTGTGAGTCAGTTGCCAGACAAAATTATTTTCAACTAGAGAAATATATTTGCCCAGTTGCAGTGGGTGAAACTAAAGAGGCCACTGAAGCTCTTGGTTATAAAGATAATAGGTTTCAGGCCAGTAGCACAGTTACTGGGAGGTAGAATAGGTAAGTAATTTGCTAGACAAAATTATTTTTAACTATAGAAAAGTATTTACCCAGTTGTAGTGAGTGAAACTGCAGAGGTCACTGAAGCTCTTGGTTATAACGATAATAGGTTTCAGGCCAGTAGCATAGATACTGGGAGGTGGTAGGTATAATATGTAAGTCATTTGCTAGACAAAATTATTTTTAACTATAGAAAAGTATTTACCCAGTTCCAGTGAGTGAAACTGCAGAGGTCACTGAAGCTCCTGGTTATAAAGATAATAGGTTTCAGGCCAGTAGCACAGTTACTGGGAGGTAGAATATAAAAGTTATTTGCTAGACAAAACTATTTTTAACTATAGGAAAATATTTTCCCAGTTGCAGTGAGTGAAACTGCAGAGGTCACCCAAGCTCTTGGTTATAAAGATAATAGGTTTCAGGCCAGTAGCACAGTTACTGGGAGGTAGAATATGTAAGTCATTTGCCAGACAAAATTATTTTCAACTAGAGAATTATATTTGCCCAGTTGCAGTGGGTGAAACTGCAGAGGTCATTGAAGCTCTTGGTTATAAAGATAATAGGTTTCAGGCCAGTAGCACAGTTACTGGGAGGTAGAATAGGTAAGTCATTTGCTATACAAAATTATTTTTAACCAGAGAAACAAATCTGCCCTGTTGCAGTGAGTGAAACTGCAGAGGTCACTGAAGCTCTTGGTTATAAAGATAATAGGTTTCAGGCCAGTAGCACAGTTACTGGAGGTACAATATGTAAGTTATTTGCTAGACAAAATTATTTTTAACTAGAGAAAAGTGTTTGCCCAGTTGCGGTGCACTGCAGAGGCCACTGAAGCTCTTGGTTATAAAGATAATAGGTTTCAAGCCAGTAGCACAGTTACTGGGAGGTAGAATAGGTAAGTCATTTGCTATACAAAATTATTTTTAACCAGAGAAACAAATCTGCCCTGTTGCAGTGAGTGAAACTGCAGAGGTCACTGAAGCTCTTGGTTATAAAGATAATAGGTTTCAGGCCAGTAGCACAGTTACTGGGAGGTAGAATAGGTAAGTCATTTGCTATACAAAATTATTTTTAACCAGAGAAACAAATCTGCCCTGTTGCAGTGAGTGAAACTGCAGAGGTCACTGAAGCTCTTGGTTATAAAGATAATAGGTTTCAAGCCAGTAGCACAGTTACTGGGTGGTAGAATATAAAAGTCATTTGCTAGACAAATATATTTTTAACTAGAGGAAAATACTTTCCCAGTTGCAGTGAGTGAAACTGCAGAGGTCACTGAAGCTCTTGGTTACAAAGATAATAGGTTTCAGGCCAGTAGCACAGTTACTGGGAGGCAGAATATGTAAGTCATTTGCCAGACAAAATTATTTTCAACTAGAGAATTATATTTGCCCAGTTGCAGTGGGTGAAACTGCAGAGGTCATTGAAGCTCTTGGTTATAAAGATACTAGGTTTCAGGCCAGTAGCACAGTTAGTGGGAGGTAGAATAGGTAAGTCATTTGCTACACAAAATTATTTTCAACTAGAGAAATATGTTTGCCCAGTTGCAGTGGGTGAAACTGCAGAGGTCAGTGAAGCTCTTGGTTATAAAGTTAATAGGTTTCAGGCCAGTAGCGCAGTTACTGGGAGGAAGAATATGTAAGTCATTTGCTATACAAAATTATTTTTAACCAGAGAAACAAATCTGCCCTGTTGCAGTGAGTGAAACTGCAGAGGTCACTGAAGCTCTTGGTTATAACGATAATAGGTTTCAGGCCAGTACCACAGTTACTGGAGGTACAATATGTAAGTTATTTGCTAGACAAAATTATTTTTAACTAGAGAAAAGTGTTTGCCCAGTTGCAGTGCACTGCAGAGGCCACTGAAGCTCTTGGTTATAAAGATAATAGGTTTCAAGCCAGTAGCACAGTTACTGGGTGGTAGAATATAAAAGTCATTTGCTAGACAAAATTATTTTTAACTAGAGGAAAATATTTTCCCAGTTGCAGTGAGTGAAACTGCAGAGGTCACTGAAGTTCTTGGTTACAAAGATAATAGGTTTCAGGCCAGTAGCACAGTTACTGGGAGGTAGAATATGTAAGTCATTTGCCAGAAAAACTTATTTTCAACTAGAGAAATATATTTGCCCAGTTGCAGTGGGTGAAACTGCAGAGGTCACTGAAGCTCTTGGTTATAAAGATAATAGGTTTCAGGCCAGTAGCACAGTTACTGGGAGGTAGAATAGGTAAGTCATTTGCTAGACAAAATTATTTTCAACTAGAGAAATATGTTTGCCCAGTTGCAGTGAGTGAAACTGCAGAGTACACTGAAGCTCTTGGTTATAAAGATAATAGGTTTCAGGCCAGTAGCACAGTTACTGGGAGGTAGAATATAAAATTCATTTGCTAGACCAAAATTATTTTTAATTAGAGGAAAATATTTTCACAGTTGCAGTGAGTGAAACTGCAGAGGTCACCCAAGCTCTTGGTTATAAAGATAATAGGTTTCAGGCCAGTAGCACAGTTACTGGGAGGTAGAATAAGTAAGTCATTTGCTAGATAAAATTATTTTCAACTGGAGAAATATGTTTGCCCAGTTGCAGTGGGTGAAACTGCAGAGGTCAGTAAAGATCTTGGTTATAAAGTTAATAGGTTTCAGGCCAGTAGCACAGTTACTGGGAGGTAGAATAAGTAAGTCATTTGCTAGACAAAATTATTTTCAACTAGAGAAATATGTTTGCCCAGTTGCAGTGGGTGAAACTGCAGAGGTCACTGAAGCTCTTGGTTATAACGATAATAGGTTTCAGGCCAGTAGCACAGTTACTGGGAGGTAGAATATAAAAGTCATTTGCTAGACAAAATTATTTTTAACTAGAGACAAATATTTTCCAAGTTGCAGTGAGTGAAACTGTAGAGGTCACTGAAGCTCTTGGTTATAAAGATAATAGCTTTCAGGCCAGTAGCACAGTTACTGGGAGGTAGAATATGTAAGTCATTTGCTAGAAAAAATTTTTTTTAACTAGAGAAAAATATTTGCCCAGTTGCAGTGAGTGAAACTGCAGAGTTCACTGAAAAACTTGGATATAAAGATAATAGGTTTCTTGCCAGTAGCGCAGTTACCGGGAGGTAGAATATGTAAGTCATTTGCTAGAAAAAAATTATCTTTAAGTAGAGAGAAATATTTTCCCAGTTGCAGTGAGTGAAACTGCAGAGGTCAATGAAGCTCTTGGTTATAAAGATAATAGGTTTCAGGCCACTAGCACATTTACTGGGAGGTAGAATATAAAAGTCATTTGCTAGACAAAATTATTTTTAACTAGAGAAAAATATTTTCCCAGTTGCAGTGAGTGAAACTGCAGAGGTCACTGAAGCTCTTGGTTATAAAGATAATAGGTTTCAGGCCAGTAGCACAGTTACTGGGAGGTAGAATATGTAAGTCATCTGCTAGAAAAAATTGTTTTTGACTAGAGAATAATATTTGCCCAGTTGCAGTGAAAGAAAATGCAGAGGTTACTGAAGATCCGGGATATAAAGATAATAGGTTTCTTGCCAGTAGCATAGTTACTGGGAGGTAGAATATGTAAGTCATTTGCAAGACAAAATTATTTTCAACTAGAGAAATGTATTTGCCCAGTTGCAGTGGGTGAAACTGCAGAAGTCACTGAAGCTCTTGGTTATAAAGATAATAGGTTTCAGGCCAGTAGCACAGCTACTGGGAGGAAGAATATGTAAGTAATTTGCTAGACAAAATTATTTTAAACTAGAGAAATATGTTTGCCCAGTTGCAGTGAGTGAAGCTGCAGAGGTTACTGAAGCTCTTGCTTATAAAGATAATAGGTTTCAGGCCAGTATCACAGTTACTGGGAGGTAGAATATAAAAGTCATTTGCTAGACAAAATTAGTTTTAACTAGAGAAAAATATTTTCCCCGTTGCAGTGAGTGAAACTGCAGAGGTCACTGAAGCTCTTGGTTATAAAGATAATAGTTTTCAGGCCAGTAGCACAGTTACTGGGAGGTAGAATATGTAAGTCATTTGCTAGAAAAAATTATTTTTGACTAGAGAAAAATATTTGCCCAGTTGCAGTGAGTGAAACTGCAGAGGTTACTGAAGATCTGGGATATAAAGATAATAGATTTCTTGCCAGTAGCACAGTTACTGGGAGGTAGAATATGTAAGTCATTTGCTAGACAAAATTATTTTCAACTAGAGAAATGTATTTGCCCAGTTGCAGTGGGTGAAACTGCAGAAGTCACTGAAGCTCTTGGTTATAAAGATAATAGGTTTCAGGCCAGTAGCACAGTTACTGGGACGTAGAATATGTAAGCCATTTGCTAGAAAAAATTATTTTTGACTAGAGAAAAATATTTGCCCAGTTGGAGTGAGTGAAACTGCAGAGTTTACTGAAGATCTGGGTTATAAATATAATAGGTTTCAGGCCAGTAGCACAGTTACTTGAGGTTCAATATGTAAGTTATTTGCTAGAAAAAATTATTTTTAACTAGAGAAAAGTATTTGCCCAGTTTCAGTGCACTGAAGAGGTCACTGAAGCTCTTGGTTATAAAGATAATAGGTTTAAGGCCAGTAGCACAGTTACTGGGAGGTAGAATATGTAAGTCATTTGCTAGAACAAATTATTTTTGACTAGAGAAAAATATTTGCCCAGTTGGAGTGAGTGAAACTGCAGAGGTTACAGAAGATCTGGGATATAAAGATAATAGGTTTCAGGCCAGTAGCACAGCTACTGGAGGTACAATATGTAAGTTATTTGCTAAACAAAATTATTTTTAACTAGAAATGTATTTGCCCAATTGCAGTGGGTGAAACTGCAGAAGTCACTGAAGCTCTTGGTTATAAAGATAATAGGTTTCAGGCCAGTAGCACAGTTACTGGGAGGTAGAATATGTAAGTCATTTGCTAGAAAAAATTATTTTTAACTAGAGAAAAATATTTGCCCAGTTGGAGTGAGTGAAACTGCAGAGGTTACTGAATATCTGGATATAAAGATCATAGGTTTCAGGCCAGTAGCACAGTTACTGGAGGTACAATATGTAAGTTATTTGCTAGACAAAATTATTTTCAACTAGAGAAATGTATTTGCCCAGTTGCAATGGGTGAAACTGCAGAAGTCACTGAAGCTCTTGGTTATAAAGATAATGGGTTTCAGGCCAGTAGCAGAGTTACTGGGAGGTAGAATATGTAAGTCATTTGCTAGAAAAAATTATTTTTGACTAGAGAAAAATATTTGCCCAGTTGGAGTGAGTGAAACTGCAGAGGTTACTGAAGACCTGGGATATAAAGATAATAGGTTTCAGGCCAGTAGCACAGTTACTGGAGGTACAATATGTAAGTTATTTGCTAGACAAAATTATTTTCAACTAGAGAAATGTATTTGCCCAGTTGCAGTGGGTGAAACTGCAGAAGTCACTGAAGCTCTTGGTTATAAAGATAATAGGTTTCAGGCCAGTAGCACAGTTACTGGGAGGTAGAATATGTAAGTCATTTGCTAGAAAAAATTATTTTTGACTAGAGAAAAATATTTGCCCAGTTGGAGTGAGTGAAACTGCAGAGGTTACTGAAGATCTGGGATATAAAGATAATAGCTTTCAGGCCAGTAGCACAGTTACTGGGAGGTAGAATATGTAAGTCATTTGCTAGAAAAAATTTTTTTAACTAGTGAAAAATATTTGCCCAGTTGCAGTGAGTGAAACTGCAGAGGTCACTGAAAAACTTGGATATAAATATAATAGGTTTCTTGCCAGTAGCGCAGTTACCGGGAGGTAGAATATGTAAGTCATTTGCTAGACAAAATTTATTTTTACCTAGAGAAAAATATTTGCCCAGTTGCAGTGAGTGAAACTGCAGAGGTTTCTGAAGATCTGGGATATAAAGATAATAGGTTTCTTGCCAGTAGCACAGTTACTGGGAGGTAGAATATGTGAGTCATTTGCTAGACAAAATTATTTTCAACTAGAGAAATGTATTTGCCCAGTTGCAGTGGGTGAAACTGCAACAGTCACTGAAGCTCTTGGTTATAAAGATAATAGGTTTCAGGCCAGTAGCACAGCTACTGGGAGGAAGAATATGTAAGTAATTTGCTAGACAAAATTATTTTCAACTAGAGAAATATGTTTGCACAGTTGCAGTGAGTGAAACTGCAGAGGTTACTGAAGCTCTTGCTTATAAAGATAATAGGTTTCAGGCCAGTATCACAGTTACTAGGAGGTAGAATATAAAAGTCATTTGCTAGACAAAACTTTTTTTAACTAGAGAAAAATATTTTCCCAGTTGCAGTGAGTGAAACTGCAGAGGTCACTGAAGCTCTTGGTTATAAAGATAATAGTTTTCAGGCCAGTAGCACAGTTACTGGGAGGTACAATATGTAAGTTATTTGCTAGACAAAATTACTTTCAACTAGAGAAATGTATTTGCCCAGTTGCAATGGGTGAAACTGCAGAAGTCACTGAAGCTCTTGGTTATAAAGATAATGGGTTTCAGGCCAGTAGCAGAGTTACTGGGAGGTAGAATATGTAAGTCATTTGCTAGAAAAAATTATTTTTGACTAGAGAAAATTATTTGCCCAGTTGGAGTGAGTGAAACTGCAGAGGTTACTGAAGACCTGGGATATAAAGATAATAGGTTTCAGGCCAGTAGCACAGTTACTGGAGGTACAATATGTAAGTTATTTGCTAGACAAAATTATTTTCAACTAGAGAAATGTATTTGCCCAGTTGCAGTGGGTGAAACTGCAGAAGTCACTGAAGCTCTTGGTTATAAAGATAATAGGTTTCAGGCCAGTAGCACAGTTACTGGGAGGTAGAATATGTAAGTCATTTGCTAGAAAAAATTATTTTTGACTAGAGAAAAATATTTGCCCAGTTGGAGTGAGTGAAACTGCAGAGGTTACTGAAGATCTGGGATATAAAGATAATAGCTTTCAGGCCAGTAGCACAGTTACTGGGAGGTAGAATATGTAAGTCATTTGCTAGAAAAAATTTTTTTAACTAGTGAAAAATATTTGCCCAGTTGCAGTGAGTGAAACTGCAGAGGTCACTGAAAAACTTGGATATAAATATAATAGGTTTCTTGCCAGTAGCGCAGTTACCGGGAGGTAGAATATGTAAGTCATTTGCTAAAAAAAATTTTTTTTACCTAGAGAAAAATATTTTCCCAGTTGCAGTGAGTGAAACTGCAGAGTTCATTGAAGCTCTTGGTTATAAAGATAATAGGTTTCAGGCCAGTAGCACATTTACTGGGAGGTAGAATATAAAAGTCATTTGCTAGACAAAATTTATTTTTACCTAGAGAAAAATATTTGCCCAGTTGCAGTGAGTGAAACTGCAGAGGTTTCTGAAGATCTGGGATATAAAGATAATAGGTTTCTTGCCAGTAGCACAGTTACTGGGAGGTAGAATATGTAAGTCATTTGCTAGACAAAATTATTTTCAACTAGAGAAATGTATTTTCCCAGTTGCAGTGGGTGAAACTGCAGCAGTCACTGAAGCTCTTGGTTATAAAGATAATAGGTTTCAGGCCAGTAGCACAGCTACTGGGAGGAAGAATATGTAAGTAATTTGCTAGACAAAATTATTTTCAACTAGAGAAATATGTTTGCCCAGTTGCAGTGAGTGAATCTGCAGAGGTTACTGAAGCTCTTGCTTATAAAGATAATAGGTTTCAGGCCAGTATCACAGTTACTGGGAGGTAGAATATAAAAGTCATTTGCTAGACAAAACTATTTTTAACTAGAGAAAAATATTTTCCCAGTTGCAGTGAGTGAAACTGCAGAGGCCACTGAAGCTCTTGGTTATAAAGATAATAGTTTTCAGGCCAGTAGCACAGTTACTGGGAGGTAGAATATGTAAGTCATTTGCTAGAAAAAATTATTTTTGACTAGAGAAAAATATTTGCCCAGTTGCAGTGAGTGAAACTGCAGAGGTTACTGAAGATCTGGGATATAAAGATAATAGGTTTCTTGCCAGTAGCACAGTTACTGGGAGGTAGAATATGTAAGTCATTTGCTAGACAAAATTATTTTCAACTAGAGAAATGTGTTTGCCCAGTTGCAGTGGGTGAAACTGCTGAAGTCACTGAAGCTCTTGGTTATAAAGATAATAGGTTTCAGGCCAGTAGCACAGTTACTGGGAGGTAGAATATGTAAGTCATTTGCTAGAAAAAATTATTTTTGACTAGAGAAAAACATTTGCCCAGTTGCAGTGAGTGAAACTGCAGAGGTTACTGAAGATCTGGGATATAAAGATAATAGGTTTCAGGCCAGTAGCACAGTTACTGGAGGTACAATATGTAAGTTATTTGCTAGACAAATATATTTTTAACTAGAGAAAAGTATTTGCCCAGTTGCAGTGCACTGAAGAGGTCACTGAAGCTCTTAGTAATAAAGATAATAGGTTTCAGGCCAGTAGCACAGTTACTGGGAGGTAGAATATAAAAGTCATTTGCTAGACAAAATTATTTTTAACTAGAGACAAATTTTTTCCAAGTTGCAGTGAGTGAAACAGTAGAGGTCACTGAAGCTCTTGGTTATAAAGATAATAGCTTTCAGGCCAGTAGCAATGTTACTGGGAGGTAGAATATGTGGGTCAATTGCTAGACAAAATTATTTTTATCTAGAGAAAAATATTTGCCCAGTTGCAGTGAGTGAAACTGCAGAGGTCACTGAAAAACTTGGATATAAAGATAATAGGTTTCTGGCCAGTAGCGCAGTTACCGGGAGGTAGAATATGTAAGTCATTTGCTAGAAAAAATTATCTTTAACTCGAGAAAAATATTTTCCCAGTTGCAGTGAGTGAAACTGCAGAGGTCACTGAAGCTCTTGGTTATTAAGATAATAGGTTTCAGGCCAGTAGCACATTTACTGGGAGGTAGAATATAAAAGTCATTTGTTAGACAAAATTATTTTTAACTAGAGAAAAAAATTTTCCCAGTTGCAGTGAGTGAAACTGCAGAGGTCACTGAAGCTCTTGGTTATAAAGATAATAGGTTTCAGGCCAGTAGCACAGTTACTGGGAGTAAGAATATGTAAGTCATTTGCTAGAAAAAATTATTTTTGACTAGAGAAAAATAATTGCCCTGTTGCAGTGAGTGAAACTGCAGAGTTTACTGAAGATCTGGGATATAAAGATAATAGGTTTCTTGCCAGTGGCACAGTTACTGGCAGGTAGAATATGTAAGTCATTTGCTAGACAAACTTATTTTCAACTAGAGAAATGTATTTGCCCAGTTGCAGTGGGTGAAACTGCAGAAGTCACTGAAGCTCTTGGTTATAAAGATAATAGGTTTCAGGCCAGTAGCACAGTTACTGGGAGGAAGAATATGTAAATTATTTGCTAGACAAAATTTTTATTAACCAGAGAAAAAAATTGCCCTGTTGCAGTGAGTGAAACTGCAGAGGTCACTGAAGCTCTTGGTTATAACGATAATAGGTTTCAGGCCAGTACCACAGTTACTGGAGGTACAATATGTAAGTTATTTGCTAGACAAAATTATTTTTAACTAGAGAAAAGTGTTTGCCCAGTTGCAGTGCACTGCAGAGGCCACTGAAGCTCTTGGTTATAACGATAATAGGTTTCAGGCCAGTAGCACAGTTACTGGGAGGTACAATATGTAAATCATTTGCTCCACAAAATTTTTTTTAACTAGAGAAAAGTATTTGCCCAGTTGCAGTGAGTGAAACTGCAGAGGTCACTGAAGCACTTGGTTATAAAGATATTAGGTTTCAGGCCAGTAGCACAGTTACTGGGAGTAAGAATATGTAAGTCATTTGCTAGAAAAAATTATTTTTGACTAGAAAAAAATATTTGCCCTGTTGCAGTGAGTGAAACTGCAGAGTTTACTGAAGATCTGGGATATAAAGATAATAGGTTTCTTGCCAGTGGCACAGTTACTGGCAGGTAGAATATGTAAGTCATTTGCTAGACAAATTTATTTTCAACTAGAGAAATGTATTTGCCCAGTTGCAGTGGGTGAAACTGCAGAAGTCACTGAAGCTCTTGGTTATAAAGATAATAGGTTTCAGGCCAGTAGCACAGTTACTGGGAGGAAGAATATGTAAATTATTTGCTAGACAAATTTTTTTTAACCAGAGAAAAAAAATTGCCCTGTTGCAGTGAGTGAAACTGCAGAGGTTACTGAAGATCTGGGATATAAAGATAATAGGTTTCTTGCCAGTAGCACATTTACTGGGAGGTAGAATATGTAAGTCATTTGCTAGACAAAATTATTTTCAACTAGAGAAATGTATTTGCCCAGTTGCAGTGGGTGAAACTGCTGAAGTCACTGAAGCTCTTGGTTATAGAGATAATAGGTTTCAGGCCAGTAGCACAGTTACTGGGAGGTAGAATATGTAAGTCATTTGCTAGAAAAAATTATTTTTGACTAGAGAAAAATATTTGCCCAGTTGGAGTGAGTGAAACTGCAGAGGTTACTGAAGATCTGGGATATAAAGATAATAGGTTTCAGGCCAGTAGCACAGTTACTGGAGGTACAATATGTAAGTTATTTGCTAGACAAATATATTTTTAACTAGAGAAAATTATTTGCCCAGTTGCAGTGCACTGAAGAGGTCACTGAAGCTCTTAGTAATAAAGATAATAGGTTTCAGGCCAGTAGCACAGTTACTGGGAGGTAGAATATAAAAGTCATTTGCTAGACAAAATTATTTTTAACTAGAGACAAATTTTTTCCAAGTTGCAGTGAGTGAAACTGTAGAGGTCACTGAAGCTCTTGGTTATAAAGATAATAGCTTTCAGGCCAGTAGCAATGTTACTGGGAGGTAGAATATGTGGGTCAATTGCTAGACAAAATTATTTTTATCTAGAGAAAAATATTTGCCCAGTTGCAGTGAGTGAAACTGCAGAGGTCACTGAAAAACTTGGATATAAAGATAATAGGTTTCTTGCCAGTAGCGCAGTTACCGGGAGGTAGAATATGTAAGTCATTTGCTAGAAAAAATTATCTTTAACTCGAGAAAAATATTTTCCCAGTTGCAGTGAGTGAAACTGCAGAGGTCACTGAAGCTCTTGGTTATAAAGATAATAGGTTTCAGGCCAGTAGCACATTTACTGGGAGGTAGAATATAAAAGTCATTTGTTAGACAAAATTATTTTTAACTAGAGAAAAAAATTTTCCCAGTTGCAGTGGGTGAAACTGCAGAGGTCACTGAAGCTCTTGCTTATAAAGATAATAGGTTTCAGGCCAGTATCACAGTTACTGGGAGGTAGAAAAAAAAGTCATTTGCTAGACAAAATTATTTTTAACTAGAGAGAAATATTTCCCAGTTGCAGTGAGTGAAACTGCAGAGGTCACTGAAGCTCTTGGTTATAAAGATAATAGGTTTCAGGCCAGTAGCACAGTTACTGGGAGTAAGAATATGTAAGTCATTTGCTAGAAAAAATTATTTTTGACTAGAGAAAAATTTTTGCCCTGTTGCAGTGAGTGAAACTGCAGAGTCTACTGAAGATCTGGGATATAAAGATAATAGGTTTCTTGCCAGTGGCACAGTTACTGGCAGGTAGAATATGTAAGTCATTTGCTAGACAAACTTATTTTCAACTAGAGAAATGTATTTGCCCAGTTGCAGTGGGTGAAACTGCAGAAGTCACTGAAGCTCTTGGTTATAAAGATAATAGGTTTCAGGCCAGTAGCACAGTTACTGGGAGGAAGAATATGTAAATTATTTGCTAGACAAAATTTTTTTTAACCAGAGAAAAAAAATTGCCCTGTTGCAGTGAGTGAAACTGCAGAGGTCACTGAAGCTCTTGGTTATAACGATAATAGGTTTCAGGCCAGTAGCACAGTTACTTGGAGGTACAATATGTAAATCATTTGCTCCATAAAATTTTTTTTAACTAGAGAAAAGTATTTGCCCAGTTGCAGTGAGTGAAACTGCAGAGGTCACTGAAGCACTTGGTTATAAAGATATTAGGTTTCAGGCCAGTAGCACAGTTACTGGGAGTAAGAATATGTAAGTCATTTGCTAGAAAAAATTATTTTTGACTAGAAAAAAATATTTGCCCTGTTGCAGTGAGTGAAACTGCAGAGTTTACTGAAGATCTGGGATATAAAGATAATAGGTTTCTTGCCAGTGGCACAGTTACTGGCAGGTAGAATATGTAAGTCATTTGCTAGACAAATTTATTTTCAACTAGAGAAATGTATTTGCCCAGTTGCAGTGGGTGAAACTGCAGAAGTCACTGAAGCTCTTGGTTATAAAGATAATAGGTTTCAGGCCAGTAGCACAGTTACTGGGAGGAAGAATATGTAAATTATTTGCTAGACAAAATTTTTTTTAACCAGAGAAAAAAAATTGCCCTGTTGCAGTGAGTGAAACTGCAGAGGTCACTGAAGCTCTTGGTTATAACGATAATAGGTTTCAGGCCAGTAGCACAGCTACTGGGAGGTACAATATGTAAATCATTTGCTCCACAAAATTTTTTTTAACTAGAGAAAAGTATTTGCCCAGTTGCAGTGAGTGAAACTGCAGAGGTCACTGAAGCTCTTGGTTATAAAGATATTAGGTTTCAGGCCAGTAGCACAGTTACTGGGAGGTAGAATATAAAAGTCATTTGCTAGAAAAAATTATTTTTAACTAGAGGAAAATTTTTTCCCAGTTGCAGTGAGTGAAACTGCAGAGGTCACTGAAGTTCTTGGTTGTAAAGATAATAGGTTTCAGGCCAGTAGCACAGTTACTGGGAGGTAGAATATATGAGTCATTTGCTAGACAAAATTATTTTTAACTAGAGAAAAATATTTGCCCAGCTGCAGTGAGTGAAACTGCAGAGGTCACTGAAGATCTTGGATATAAAGATAATAGGTTTCTCGCCAGTAGCGCAGTTACTGGGAGGTAGAATATGTAAGTCGTTTGCTAGAAAAAATTATCTATAACTAGAGAAAAATATTTGACCAGTTGCAGTGAGTGAAACTGCAGATGTCACTGAAGATCTTGGATATAAAGATAATAGGTTTTTTGCCAGTAGCGCAGTTACTGGGAGGTAGAATATGTAAGTCATTTGCTAGACAAAATTATTTTTAACTAGAGAAAAAAATTTGTCCAGTTGCAGTGAGTGAAACTGCAGAGGTTACTGAAGCTCTTGGTTATAAAAATAAAAGGTTTCAGGCCAGTTGCACAGTTACTGGGACGTACAATACGTAAGTCATTTGCTCGACAAAATTATTTTTAATTAGAGAAAAATATTTGCCCAGTTGCAGTGAGTGAAACTGCAGAGGTCACCCAAGCTCTTGGTTATAAAGATAATAGGTTTCAGGCCAGTAGCACAGTTACTGGGAGGTAGAATATGTAAATCATTTGCTAGACAAAAATATTTTTAATTAGAGAAAAATATTTGCCCAGTTTCAGTGAGTGCAACTGCAGAGGTCACTGAAGCTCCTTGTTATAAAGATAATAGGTTTCAGGCCACTAGCACAGTTACTGGGAGGTAGAATATGTATGTCATTTGCTAGACAAAATTATTTTTATCTAGAGAAAAATATTTGCCCAGTTGCAGTGAGTGCAACTGCAGAGGTCACTGAAGCTCTTGGTTATAAAGATAATAGGTTTCAGGCCACTAGCACAGTTACTGGGAAGTAGAATATGTAAGTCGTTTGCTGGAAAATATTATCTTAAACTAGAGAAAAATATTTGACCAGTTGCAGTGAGTGAAAATGCGGAGGTCACTGAAGCTCTTGCTTATATAGATAATAGGCTTCAGACCAGTAGCACAGTTACTGGGAGGTAGAATATGTATGTCATTTGCTAGACAAAATTATTTTTAACTAGAGAAAAATATTTGCCCAGTTGCAGTGAGTGCAACTGCAGAGGTCACTGAAGCTCTTAGTTATAAAGATAATAGGTTTCAGGCCACTAGCACAGTTACTGGGAGGTAGAATATGTTAGTCATTTGCTAGACAAAATTTTTTTTAACTAGAGAAAAAAATTTGCCCAGTTGCAGGGAGCGCAACTGCAGAGGTCACTGAAGCTCTTGGTTATAAAGATAATAGGTTTCAGGCCAGTAGCACAGTTACTGGGAGCTAGATTATGTAAGTCATTTGCTAGGCAAAATTATATTTAACTAGAGAAAAATATTTGCCCAGTTGCAGTGAGTGCAACTGCAGAGGTCACTGAAGCTCTTGGTTATAAAGATAATAGGTTTCAAGCCACTAGCACAGTTACTGGGAGGTAGATTATGTAAGTCATTTGCTAGACAAAATTATTTTTAACTAGAGAAAAGTATTTGCCCTGTTGCAGTGAGCGCAACTGCAGAGGTCACTGAAGTTCTTGGTTATAAAGATAATAGGTTTCAGGCCAGTAGCACATTTACTGGGAGGTAGAATATGTGGGTCATTTGCTAGACAAAATTATTATTAACTAGAGAAAAATTTTTGCCCAGTTGCAGTGAGTGAAACTGCAGAGGTCACTGAAGCTCTTGATTATAAAGATAATAGGTTTCAGGCCAGTAGCACAGTTACTGGGAGGTAGAATATGTAAATCATTTGCTAGAAAAAATTATCTTAAACTAGAGAAAAATATTTGACCAGTTGCAGTGAGTGAAATTGCAGAGGTCACTGAATCTCTTGCTTATATAGATAATAGGTTTCAGGCCAGTAGCACAGTTACTGGGAGGTAGATTATGTTAGTCATTTACTAGACAAAATTATTTTTAACTAGAGTAAAATATTTGCCCAGTTGCAGTGAGCGCAACTGCAGAGGTCACTGAAGCTCTTGGTTATAAAGATAATAGGTTTCAGGCCAGTAGCACAGTTACTGGGAGGTAGAATATGTGGGTCATTTGCTAGACAAAATTATTTTTAACTAGAGTAAAATATTTGCCCAGTTGCAGTGAGCGCAACTGCAGAGGTCACTGAAGCTCTTGGTTATAAAGATAATAGGTTTCAGGCCAGTAGCACAGTTACTGGGAGGTAGAATATGTGGGTCATTTGCTAGACAAAATTATATTTAACTAGAGAAAAATATTTGCCCAGTTGCAGTGAGTGCAACTGCAGAGGTCACTGAAGCTCTTGGTTATAAAGATAATAGGTTTCAGGCCACTAGCAGAGTTACTGGGAGGTAGATTATGTAAGTCATTTGCTAGACAAAATTATTTTTAACTAGAGAAAAATATTTGCCCAGTTGCAGTGAGCGCAACTTCAGAGGTCACTGAAGCTCTTGGTTATAAAGATAATAGGTTTCAGGCCAGTAGCAAAGTTACTGGGACGTAGAATATGTGGGTCATTTGCTAGAAAAATTATCTTAAACTAGAGAAAAATATTTGTCCTGTTGCAGTGAGTGAAACTGCAGAGGTCACTGAAGCTCTTGCTTATATAGATAATAGGTTTCAGGCCAGTAGCACAGTTACTGGGAGGTAGAATATGTAAGTCGTTTGCTAGAAAAAATTATCTTAAACTAGAGAAAAATATTTGACCTGTTGCAGTGAGTGAAACTGCAGAGGTCACTGAAGCTCTTGCTTATATAGATAATAGGTTTCAGGCCAGTAGCACAGTTGCTGGGAATTAGAAAATGTAAGTCATTTGCTAGACAAAACTATTTTTAACTAGAGAAAAATATTTGCCCAGTTGCAGTGAGTGAAACTGCAGAGGTCACTGAAGATCTTGGATATAAAGATAATAGGTTTCTTGCCAGTAGCGCAGTTACTGGGAGGTAGAATATGTAAGTCGTTTGCTAGAAAAAATTATCTTAAACTAGAGAAAAATATTTGACCTGTTGCAGTGAGTGAAACTGCAGAGGTCACTGAAGCTCTTGCTTATATAGATAATAGGTTTCAGGCCAGTAGCACAGTTGCTGGGAAGTAGAAAATGTAAGTCATTTGCTAGACAAAACTATTTTTAACTAGAGAAAAATATTTGCCCAGTTGCAGTGAGTGCAACTGCAGAGGTCACTGAAGCTCTTGGTTATAAAGATAATAGGTTTCAGGCCACTAGCACAGTTACTGGGAGGTAGATTATGTAAGTCATTTGCTAGACAAAATTATTTTTGACCAGAGAAAAATATTTGCCCAGTTGCAGTGAGCGCAACTGCAGAGGTCACTGAAGCTCTTGGTTATAAAGATAATAGGTTTCGGGCCAGAAGCACAGTTACTGGGAGGTACAGCATGTAAGTCATTTGCTAGACAAAATTATTTTTAATTAGAGAAAAATGTTTGCCCAGTTGCAGTGAGTGAAACTGCAGAGGTCACTGAAGATCTGGGATATAAAGATAATAGGTTTCAGGCCACTAGCGCAGTTACTGGGATGTAGATTATGTAAGTCATTTGCTAGACAAAATTATTTTTGACTAGAGAAAAATATTTGCCCAGTTGCAGTGAGCGCAACTGCAGAGGTCACTGGAGCTCTTGGTTATAAAGATAATAGGTTTCAGGCCAGAAGCACAGTTACTGGGAGGTACAGTATGTAAGTCATTTGCTAGACAAAATTATTTTTAAATAGAGAAAAATGTTTGCCCAGTTGCAGTGAGTGAAACTGCAGAGGTCACTGAAGCTCTTGGTGATAAAGATAATAGTTTTCAGGCCAGTAGCACAGTTACTGGGAGGTAGAATATGTAAATCATTCGCTAGACAAACTTATTTTTAACTAGAGAAAAATATTTGCCCAGTTGCAGTGAGTGAAACTGCAGAGGTCACTGAAGCTCTTGGTTATAAAGATAATAGGTTTCAGGCCAGTAGCACAGTTACTGGGAGGTAGAATATGTAAGTCATTTGCTAGACAGAATTATTTTTAACTAGAGAAAAATATTTGCCCAGTTGCAGTGAGTGAAACTGCAGAGGTCACTGAAGCTCTTGGTTATAAAGATAATAGGTTTCAGGCCAGTAGCACAGCCTTTTAACGGGAGCCTTATAGCCGCAAAAATGAAAAATTCTTCATGGGTCAGGAAACTTTGACCAATGAACGAAAAAAAAATTCCTTCGGTCTGTTTTCCTCGTGCATTTCCACGACATAACTGCAAATTAATTGATGAACTTCAGCTATGTATTCTTGTTTTAGTGTCCTGATTGTATGTACTCGTGATTCTCTAAATAAGTTTATACACTTCCCGCTAATGGACATAGTGCCCCGATACGAGGGGCTCAGGTGTTCGAGCTGACTTAGTGCCCGGGCACTGGGTAAAAGGCTCGATGGGACTAGGATGCTCTAACATATTCTTTAAGATTGAATTTTGTGTGTTGCGCACGAAAATTATCTCAATGTACATTCGTCGGCTTGCTTCAATACACACTAAATAAAGTTCAGGTAAATTTACCTGAAAAAATACCTTAACTTACCTGAAACGTTCAGGTAGTTTTGCCTTACCTGAACTTACCTTAACTTACCTCAACTTTACCTGAAAATTACCTGAAAAATTAAGGGGGCACCACCTGAACTTTTACCTGAACATACCTTAAATTTACCTGAAAAACACACCTGAACAGTTAAGGTAAAATTACCTAAACTTACTGAAAAACGCGCAAAAATTACCTTAAAATTTAAGGTAAAAATACCTGAAAAAACACCTGAAATTTACCTTAAAAATACCTTAAATTTAACCTGAACTTTTAAGGTAAATTATATTAGTTAAGGTAAATTTACCTTAAAAATTAAGGTAAAAAATTAAGGTGTTTTTAAGGTAAGTTAAGGTATGTTCAGGTAAAAGTTCAGGTGGTGCCCCCTTAATTTTTCAGGT
>NC_134474.1:57319220-57326720 GCF_964194025.1 Convolutriloba macropyga
GGGACGAACTGTGATCCGTCAGGGAGTCTATTAGAACATCATTTTGACAGTAACGTGTACCATAAATGGTGACATTAGTAGCATGAAGGGCCTTTTTTGAGGGGAAAATTTCATGCGTTACATGCAAAAAGGAACTTGATATGGGCTGAATATGCGCAGTAGTTAGCAAGAGTTTTTTAATAGAAAAATCATCGGACCATTCATGAAATTGACTGATTTGATGTCGCAGGGCCAAACTTTTGCATACGTTCTTAAAATTACATATATTGTGAGTTAATCGCTTGAAGTATTGATGCTTACGCTCGTACCTCAAAACGCTTTGGTATATGAAAGGTCCAGAAGATCTTAAAACACGCGGATAATGAATTAATTTGTGTTGCTTGAACGAAATTGATTCTGAAGGAAACAAGGTCACGAAACGCTGAAGATGTTCAAAAATTTTAATACCCAATGCAAAGAAGTCTGATTCGACAAAGGTGGGGCTCAGAAGAAATTCAATCAGATCGAAAAACTGAAGCAGAAAAGTCCAATTCTCGTCATTTGATGGAATAAGGTCATGGATAATAAGAGGCAGAAATCTAAACAACGTAAACATTTGATCATATTTTTGTTTCAAGGGGCCGGACGACTTATTCTTAATTCGTTCATAATCAAATTCTGATGGTTTTCCATCAATATCTCTACCATAACCAAAATTATTTATTCTTGAATTCAGCTTATTAATATCAAAGTATTCCGGAATCAACTGGTTTAAAACGACGCGAACTACTTTCATCAAGCTGCCTTGAAAAATGTCATGATGCAAATCAGCCGTAAAATTTTTGTAGGGATCAAAAAAATTAGTTTCTAATTAGCAAACTCTTTTTAAACCATTAGTCTTGGCTAAAGCATCCTTTTTAATTCCAGTTGGTAACCGCAGTTGACTTTCATCTTCTTCAAACACTAACTTGAACATTGATTGTGGAACGGTGCATTTTTCACAAACTTTTCCCAGAGAAAAACTTTCATTGAAGCCAAACACGGAATGGTATCCTAAATTATCAGCAACAAAAGTCAAGTTTTTTTGCCTTTACTTTATAAAAGTTTCCGCTTTTAGTGGTTATATTCATACCGGACTCTAATTTTTTGAGATCATCTCTGATAGTTTTCAGCACTTCACCAAAACCAAATGACTTTATATCCAGATATTGAACTAGAGCAACAACATAAGTCCATTTGATATCACTGTTTAACCAGGGGGGGAGGTTTTTGAGATTCCAATAAAAACATTCAATTTTGTGAATGGTTGTTCGAGAACCAATTGGATTCACTGGTTCAATTTCATCAAAATAAAGCTGTAACACAACATCAAGACTGTTTTCTGTTTCAATGGTTCCCGCTTCAACTTCTAAAATTTTGTTCTCCGTTTTTGTTGCCAGCTTTCCGGTTGTTTGCTTTAAATCCAAAACATTACCGCTTAAACTTAGTTGACTTAAGAGTTGTTTATATGCATGGCAAATTTCAAATATTTTATCGTGTTGCAAAACAACCTGTTTTAAGACATCGGAAATAGGAATGAACTGTCCAGTTCGCAAAATTTTTTTGTAAATTAGTTTGCCTTGAAACTTTTTTGTCTCATACTCTTCGCCGAACACAATTTCTCGGGGACTTACAAACGAATTTTGCTGTCTTAAATATCGCAGCAGTTGATACTGTGTCTCAATTTTTGTTAACCTAAAATTTTTACTTGCACTTAATAATTTATTGAAGGTATGATTACCTGAAACGCTCGGAACTTCATGTTCTATTTCACTGAGAGCTAAACTTACAGTTCTTAGAAGGTCATCTGCCACATTTGCTGTTGAATTTACAAAACTTAAAGCCTGCGTGTATGTTGTATTAGGACTGTCTAATAAGCCAAACAACAGATCCCTCCCAGCACAACCATCCATGAACCTTTTAAATCGCATTTCAAAATTTGGACGTTCTTCCATTACCACTTCAGAATTCTCAATAATAATTGGTTCTTCTGTAGATTTTGAAAGCTTCAACTCATCACTATCACGATCAAAGGAGGCGTTCTTTTTCAAAAATAAGTGATGGCTCCTCGCATGCCTACTCAAATAACGAATGCTTGTAAACTCTTTGGAACAAAAAACGCACTCAAAACTAAAGACAGACCCGTGATAGTCACTAAGATGTGATTTGTAATTAGCAAGAGAAAGCATGTTAGTACAATTTTTGAACTTGCAGCAATAGGTTACGCTAGGATCAAGTGGAAAGAAGAACTTTTTATTTTCGAGGAGAGCAGTTTTGGGTTTACATTCTCCTAAAGCAGAAGAAATGAAGGGAATGGATTGAGTAGGTAACACGGTTTCAGTTGACTCTATCACATTCGTAACCTCTTGAAATACAGGGGATGGTTCACTCAGCTTAGGTTTCTTTGATTTTAATATGATCTCATTAACTTCCCTCACCGAATCTGTAGCCAATTGTTCTTCATGCTGGGTTACATGTTTGATGAAGCTCTTGAAACCAGAAAAGCAGCGCTTACAAATAAAACAGGTAAACCCGGCTTCAAACCTATGGTGCTTTTGCATGTGGGGACGGAAATTTTTGTTTGTTAAGTATGTCTGAGCTCTACAAAATTCACAAATAGTATTATACAACGGAACAAAATTTTCATCAGAGAAAGCTTCAACTGCTTGCGCTTGTCTTAAGTTAAAACTTCTGCAAGGTTGGGTACTGCCTCTCGTCAAATCAATCTCCGCACCAAACTCCGACGGCCTACTATGTATTATTTGAGAACATGGGCGTTCTACAACGTGATCAGGAGAGTCAAAATTTTCGGCGTCCACAGTTTCATTACCAAGTTCAGTGAAGTTGCTGTTGTTTACCCCATTAGCTTCATTTATACCCTCATGGTTGATGCCTGTATTACCATCCTGCTTATCTATAAGATCGTCAGCAGAGTTAAAGGAACTACTGTTTACAGTTTGACTAGTGTTCTCCAAATTCCTAGTACCTGTTGTTACATTATTTTCGTTAATATCACTATGTTCAATGCCTGCATCAAAATTACTGGTGGGTGTTACATCATTCAAAACAGTTGAAAAAGTTCTACCTGACCTCGTTGACTTCTCAGGAACTGATATTACTGAACCAACAATTTTACTCCCATGACTTTTCTTGTTAGGGCAGAGACAATTTTCATTATTTTCACCAAAATACTTACTCCCATAGAACACAGTCAGTTCATCACCTACAGCAATTGGTTTCAAAGTCCTTAAAAAGCACACACCTTTCTTATTTCGGGGGGACTCGTATTTACAATTTGGTAAACACGAATGATTTACAAAAGATAGGGGACCCTGTAAAGAAAAAGCAGAACCAGATCTCAAAAAGACGGAAAAATTGAGCTCTGGAAAGTCATCTATGTTTTCCGGGCAAGATGACACAACACCCGACAACCCTTTTATCAACTTATTAGCATCAAGGACAGATTTTGCAAAAACTTTGAAACCACAGTACCCTCTGTTGCTGTCTTCCACAAACCTAAAATCAGGTTCAAAAGCAACGTTTACCAAAGCCAACTCATAAAGATTTTTCATGTAACAATACAAAACACTTTCTTGCTTAATGCTGATTCTTTGATCATTTCTTATAGCTTTAAATCTTTCTTATCAATTAGTTGTTCTAGAAGAAGCCAATCAATGCTTGCAACTTCAAAATAGCTTTGTACTACGCTTTCAATTTCGTTAAAATTAGACATTGAAGATTTTTCTAACCTCAGATTAGTAGTAGTATCTCTTGAACAGGGCGCACGTCAACTTTATCAACTCATAATAAATCAGTATGATCTCAAAATAGAATTAATGTTTTAAAAGACGCAAAACTGGAAATTGGAATGCAACGTAATCATTTGATCTATCTTCACTAAAGCGAGCTCAATTCAATTGAAGAAAAAACTAAGACGAGCTGAGTTCAATTGAAAAAACAACATAACAGCAAACACCACAAATATTGTATGATATTGTAATAACTTGAAGTAAGAAATGAAAAACAGTAGATAGCTAAATAGTCAAGACAAAATTAGGAAGCAATGCATTTGCAGCGCAACAGCTACATTAAAATTAAACATCGCGAGAAGGGAAGAACTGAAAGATTGACATATTAAGAAACTGATATCAGATACAGGTATTAGTTAAATGAATTGCGCAATAAATGCATTGCAAATTCAATTTATAAAACTAAGGCGGCCTCAGTTCAATTCAAAAACCATTATAACATTGCAAACAACGCAAATACTGTATGATATTGTAATAACTTAGGAAATGAAATACAGTAGATACCTAAATAGTCATGACAAAATTAGGAAGCAAGGCATTTGCAGCGCAACAGCTATATTAAAATTAAACATCGTGAAAAGGGAACAACTGCAAGATTGACACATAAAGAATTTAGACATTAGATACAGGTATTAGGTAAATGAACTGCGCAAAAGTTTGTTAGAGAACGAGCTTCATAGCAACCAGCCAACTCAATTGCGTTCTTCACTGTCATTGGCGTCTTGAATGCTATTCAACATTTTCGCCAGCGCGTCAACTTGGTGAGGAATTCGCAACATTGGTAACTTGAAGACCAAGTACTGAAGGAAGGACCAAACGATACAAGTTTGCTCTGGGTAGCGCAGATTGAATACATAGAAAAGCCGAAAGGCAATATCAATGGCATTCGAAGTGTCCCTAGCCTCCAATGGACCAACAGGAGATGCAACAAAAGTCTAAAAAACGATTTCAAGCAAATAGAGCCAAACAAAATTATTAAAACAGAAATTCATACCTGCCCCGATGACTTCAGAATAGACCCGAATACTTTTTGCGCACATTCATCCCTGATGTTGCTTACGTCCTAAATTTGATTAAAAAAGTTTAATCGCACAGATAATCAACATACAAAACAGAAAACAAAACAAAACAAATTACCGCGATGTCAGAGATAAAACTATCTCTGGCAGCTGTTAGCGCTTCAATAGTTGTTGGCCGGTTTTTACATCCGGCGCCTAGCTTCACGGGTGCCAACAATGGAAGAAGCCGAAGTGCCAATTCGGAATCAGGTACTAAATACCCACAACATCAAAAATCGAGACCACATTTAAAAATTTAAAAGAAAAACGAAATTAAAGCAATTACAGTTACGCAGTTTCAAGCTCCGAATCTTATCTGCCACTTCTCGGGGTGGCTGTGTCTCAGCTGCTTTAATTAACGGGGTCATGAAGCGAAGAAACAATTCAGAGAACTTTTGATTTGAAGCGTCCGGTACCCACAGACGAAACTCGGCATCAAGCTGTTGAAAAAAGAAGCAATTTGATTAAAAATCCAAAACAATTTTTTACAATGTGCCGAAATGTTCAGACACAAACCTCCTCAAAATTCGAAACATCTAGACCAATTATGTAAACATAATTTGCATAATTGATGTTGCCTTTTCCTGCCAGCAGTTTTTGTCTCTCAACAACAGTCCTACATCTAAGAACCCCTTTGCTCTCATCAACGTTGACGAATTTTCCCATCAGATCCGTCATGTCTACCTCCTCGACTTCATTCTCACGAGAAACTCGCTGTCTCTTGGCAGGCTCAGGCAGTCCTTAAAAGCGACAAGGAAAAATCAGGAAAAAAACTAAACAATTGAAGAAAAAACTTGAAAAAAACCTTGGCTCCGTCTACGAGCAGACTCTTTTGACTTCCGATATGCCCTCCTAGTCTTGAGGTTCTCCTCAATCAAACCAGTTGGGGGATGCTTCCTTTCAATGCCCCCAGCCAAACTTTCTTTGAAGTAAGGTTTGAAGAACAACGACTAAAAAAAAGGGAAGCCAATAACATAAATTTACAAAGAATACCCTGAACAAAAAAATACGAACTTCAGGACAGTTCTCGTCCACTGAAACCAGTTCTGGATAGGCTTCAATGATTAACTTCGCATATTTAGTTTTGGTTTCTGCTTCAACTTTTCCTCCTCTGATCCACTTTCGCGCTAAAGAGAAAAAATCACGCTTCGCAAATGTGAGGAAAAACGAGGAAAGTCTCTGCATTGTAAATAATGAGAATAAAATTTTTAACAAAAACAGAAACTTGAACCTTAATCATTTCAGCGACCACAATTCTGACCAGCTGGTTTTGGCCAGATTTAGACCGAAGGTTCAGGTGGTCAGCCAGGGTCTTCAACTCCTCAACGTTCAGCGTATCAGTTGTTGTTGATGCAGCTGCTCTTATAGGGGTTATATTCCCAGTCGACAAAGCTGAAGCTAATGTAGCTTCACTTCTGTTACTAAAAGACGAGTTCGGAGTACTCGCCTCATTATTGCCCACTAACAATTTCAATTCATAGATCGCAGGCAGAGGAAAACCCAATCCTACGAGAACATCATCTGACAGAGCTTTAAAGGAAATCGGTGTCAGCATCGACTTCCTTATAATTTCTTTCAGCAAAGACTTTTGCTGACCATCAAGGTCCATATCATCAACGAAGTCTGTCAAAGGCATAATGGTATCTAGAAGCGAAACAAAAGATTAAAGTTTTCAGAAAAAAAGAAAAGCAAAAACAATAACCGCAAAAGCTAAAGACGCAAACAATCTGGTGGACACAAAACCCTGCAATGCTCTAGAAACGCCAAGAGTAATTTCTGAACGGCACAAAATATAAATTGCAAAACTAGTGGTCAGAAAACAATGCAGTGGGCAAAAAAGGTGTAGCTAAGAAATCAAATCTTTAGAAAACTCTTGCTTGTTAAAGAGGAAAAAACAACTTGAAATACTGTTGCTCACGAAACCAGCAGTGTGCAAGAAAATCTGGCTTGGAGAAGCTCTTGAGCCAAGCAGAACTATAAATGAAAGCACTGGTGGTCATAAAACAACGCAGTGAAAAAACTATCGATGCAGCCTACAGCCAGAGAATTTTCAGCCTTCCAAGCGAATTCGATTAAAGATTCCAAAACACTGCTGATCATGAAACCAGACAGTGTAAAAAAACCATCAATGCAGATCACAGCCAGAGGTGGTCACGAAACCACGCAGAGCACAAACAAATCAGATTGTATGTTTTCTCAACCAACAAATAATAAATTGCAATACTGGTGGTCAAAAAACAACGCATTGGCAAAAAAAGGTGTAACTAAAAATCAAATCTTTACAAAACTCTTGCTTGTGAAAGAAGGACAAAACAACTTCAAATACTGGTGGTCACGAAACCACGCAGTGTGCAAGGAAATCTGGCTTGGAGAACCTCTTGAGCCAAGCAGAACTATAAATGAAAGCACTGGTGGTCACAAAACAACGCAGTATGAAAAAAACTATCGATGCAGCCTACAGCAAGAGAATTTTCAGCCTTCCAAGCAAATTCGATTAAAGATTCCAAAACACTGCTGATCATGAAACCAGGCAGTGTAAAAAAAACCATCAATGCAGATCACAGCCAGAGGTGGTCACGAAACCACGCAGAGCACAAACAAATCAGATTGTATGT
>NC_134474.1:57331720-57386720 GCF_964194025.1 Convolutriloba macropyga
TTATAAATATAAAGCAAACAAATTGATTTTTTTTGGATTTTGGAACAAAATTTTTTTGTTTGGTGACTATATACAAGATAAATATCTGTAGTGAAGATATGACTGTTAGAAAGCCGCCATTTAAATTAATACACAAATAAGTCAAATGCCAAACTGAAGAAGTGAACTAATTGTTAGAAAACAATGAACAACAAAAGCAGCTTTCTAGCAGTTAATGTTGTCTATTGGAAGCAAACTAAAAGGTTTTTAGACTTTAAATATAAAGCGCACTAATTGAGTTTGTTGGATTTTTGAACAAAATTTTCTTGTTTGGTCACTATATACAAGTATCTATCTGTAGTGAAGATATGACTAGAAAGCCTCCATTTAAATTAATGCAAAAATAAGTCAAATGCCAAACTGAAGAAGTGAACTACTTGTTAGAAAACAATGAACAACAAAATCAGCTTTCTAGCAGTTAATAGTCTATTGGAAACAAACTAAAAGGTTTACTTTTTAACAATTATAAAGCTCAAAGTGGTTTTTTGGTTTTTTGAATAATAAATACAAGATAAACATCTGTAGGGAAAATATGACTGTTAGAAAGCCGCCATTTAAATTAATGCACAAAGTCAATTGCCAAACAGAAGTGAACTAATTTTTAGAAAACAATGAAAAGCAGCTTTCTAGTAGTTAATATTGTCTATTGGAAGCAACTAAAAGGTTTAGACTTTATAAATATAAAGCGAACAAATTGATTTTTTTTTGGATTTTGGAACAAAACTTTTTTGTTTGGTGACTATATACAAGATAAATATCTGTAGTGAAGATATGACTGTTAGAAAGCCGCCATTTAAATTAATGCACAAATAAGTCAAATGCCAAAGAGAAGAAGTGCACTAATTGTTAAAAAACAATGAACAAAAGCAGCTTTCTAGCAGTTAATATTGTCTTTTGGAAGCAAACTAAAAGGTTTAGACTTTACAAAAACAAAGCAAACAAATTGATTTTTTTTTGGATTTTTCAAAATTTTTTTGTTTCGTGACAATATACAAGATAAATATCTGTAGTTAAGATATGACTCTTAGAAAGCCGCCATTTAAATTAATACACAAATAAGTCAAATGCCAAACCAAAGAAGTGAACTAATTGTTAGAAAACAAAGAACAACAAAAGCAGCTTTCTAGCAGTTAATATTGTCTATTGGAGGCAAACTAAAAGGTTTTTAGACTTTATAAATATAAAGCGCACAAATTGATTGTTGGATTTTTGAACAAAATTTTTTTTTGTTTGGTCACTATATACAGGTATCTATCTGTAGTGAAGATATGACTGTTAGAAAGCCGCCATTTAAATGAATACACAAATAAGTCAAATGCCAAACCAAAGAAGTGAACTAATTGTTAGAAAACAATGAACAACAAAAGCAGCTTTCTAGCAGTTAATATTGTCTATTGGAAGCAAACTAAAAGGTTTTTAGACTTTATAAAAATAAAGCGCACAAATTGATTTTTTTGGATTTTCGAACAAAAAATTTTTGTTTGGTGACTATTTACAAGATAAATCTCTGTAGGGGAGACATAACTTTCGGAAAGCTGCAATTTAAACTTACAAAAAAATTTTATCAACAACCATATTTGTGAAAATGACATGAACCCTAAAGACAATCCAATTATTTGAAATGTTTGCAGCTTTCTGACAGTTACTAGAACGTATTAAAGGTGAACAGGAAGTTAAGTCTTTGCAAGATTTTGTATATTATACAGTTTTAATGTCCAAAAACTATTGTAGAAAACAGCTTACTGTGGAGCATTGTGAGCATTGAACAACATGGCATTGGCAATTTGCCCCATCAATTTTAGAAACTTATGGTAGCACTCAGGTTTTAGATGACATCTTTCTCTAATAGGTTCATCCTTAAAACTAGATCTTGTAACAGTACGGTTAGGGAAAAAATACTGGCTTAACCTGGCTTTGAGTTTTCTATTAAAATCAACAACAGTATCCTGATCATGATCTTTTCTTGAAAACAGCTGAACTACGCGCACAATATAATCATTCGAAGGCAGATGTCCAATGAAATCAACATAATAATTTATCAGAACTTCAGGATCAGTATTATTGAGGTCATTTCCTCCAAGCACAATGCAAATATATCTATATTGAACTAATCGCGGATAGAGTTCTCTTAAGTGGTGAGCTCTTTGACCACCTCGGGCTAGCAGTTCAAATTCATACCTATGCAGATTATAATTATTAGGACTATTGTCGACAGCTCTGCGCATGTTGCTATCACCAACAAATATTAATTTATCCACAGCCCTAAAATTGATGGTACTATACAAATAAAACATGTAATCTAAAATTGTTTGCACATCATCGTTTTCTTCATTATCATAAAAAATAAACTGATAACCGTTACGGAAGACGATTCTTTGTGTCGTATTCATTCTGAAACACAAAAAATGACCTCAATTTCAAAAGTAAAAATGATTAAGCATTAAAATGATTCGAAAATTTGAACCATATAGTAAATGAATGGCTCAATAAATAAAATATTGAAAAACACTTTGTTAAACTGTATGAAGATAGTATTTTGAGTGCAAAATCTGACAACGTGTGCATTACTTCTATCTCAGACCACCTAGAACAATAATTCCTTCTCAATTAGAACCCATTTGGACTTTCCCACTCTTACTTAGGCCCTCAATTGATTTGAACAAGTCCTTCACTATATTGAAAAACACTTTTTGTTAAACTGTATAAAGATGGTATTTTGAGATCGAAATCTGACAACGTGTTAAGTACTTCTATCTCAGACCACCTAGAACGATAATCTCTTCTCATTTAGAACCCATTTGGACTTTCCCACTCTTACTTAGGCCCTCAATTGATTTGAACAAGTCCTTCACTATATTGAAAAACACTTTTTGTTAAACTGTATAAAGATGGTATTTTGAGATCGAAATCTGACAACGTGTTAAGTTTTTCTATCTCAGACCACCTAGAACAATAACTCCTTCTCATTTAGAACCCATTTGGACTTTCCCACTCCTACTTAGGCCCTCAATTGATTTGAACAAATCCTTCACTATATTGAAAAACACTTTTTGTTAAACTGTATTAAGATGGTATTTTGAGTGCGAAATCTGACAACGTGTTAAGTACTTCTATCTCAGACCACCTAGAACGATAATCCCTTCTCATTTAGAACCCATTTGGACTTTTCCGCTCCTACTTAGGCCCTCAATTGATTTGAACAAGTCCTTCACTATATTGAAAACAACTTTTTGTTAAACTGTATAAAGATGGTATTTTGAGTGCGAAATCTGACAACGTGTTAAGTACTTCTATCTCAGACCACCTAGAACGATAATCCCTTCTCATTTAGAACCCATTTGGACTTTCCCACTCCTACTTAGGCCCTCAATTGATTTGAACAAGTCCTTCACTATATTGAAAAACACTTTGTTAAACTGTATAAAGATGGTATTTTGAGTGCGAAATCTGACAACGTGTTAAGTACTTCTATCTCAGACCACCTAGAACAATAATCCCTTCTCATTTAGAACCCATTTGGACTTTCCCACTCCTACTTAGGCCCTCAATTGATTTGAACAAGTCCTTCACTATATTGAAAAACACTTTTTGTTAAACTGTATAAAGATGGTATTTTGAGTGCGAAATCTGACAACGTGTTAAGTACCTCTATCTCAGACCACCTAGAACAATAATTCCTTCTCATTTAGAACCCACTTGGACTTTCCCACTCCTACTTAGGCCCTCAAATGATTTGAACAAGTCCTTCGCTATATTGAAAAACACTTTTTGTTAAACTGTATAAAGATGGTATTTTGAGAGCGAAATCTGACAACGTGTTAAGTACTTCTATCTCAGACACCCTAGAACGATAATTCCTTGTCATTTCGAACCTATTTAGACTTTCCCACTCCTACTTAGGCCCTCAATTGGTTTGAACAAGTCCTTCACTATATTGAAAAACACTTTTTGTTAAACTGTATAAAGATGGTATTTTGAGTGCGAAATCTGACAACGTGTTAAGTACTTCTATCTCAGACCACCTAGAACGATAATTCCTTCTCATTTAGAACCCATTTGGACTTAACCACTCCTACTTAGGCCCTCAATTGATTTGAACAAGTCCTTCACCATATTGAAAAACACTTTTTTTTAAACTGTATAAAGATGGTATTTTGAGATCGAAATCTGACAACGTGTTAAGTACTTCTATCTCAGACCACCTAGAACAATAATTCCTTCTCATTTAGAACCCATGTGGACTTTCCCACTCCTACTTAGGCCCTCAATTGATTTGAACAAGTCCTTCGCTATATTGAAAAACACTTTTTGTTAAACTGTATAAAGATGGTATTTTGAGAGCGAAATCTGACAACGTGTTAAATACTTCTATCTCAGACCACCTAGAACGATAATTTCTCCTCATTTCGAACCCATTTGGACTTTCCCCACTCCTACTTAGGCCCTCAATTGATTTGAACAAGTCCTTCACTATATTGAAAAACACTTTGTTAAACTGTATAAAGATGGTATTTTGAGAGCGAAATCTGACAACGTGTTGAGTACTTCTATCTCAGACCACCTAGAATGATAGTTCCTTCTCATTTAGAACCCATTTGGACTTTCCCACTCCTACTTAGGCCCTCAATTGATTTGAACAAGTCCTTCGCTATATTGAAAAACACTTGTTAAACAGTATAAAGATGGTATTTTGAGAGCGAAATCTGACAACGTGTTAAGTACTTCTATCTCAGACCACCTAGAACGATAATTCCTTCTCATTTAGAACCCATTTGGACTTTCCCACTCCTACTTAGGCCCTCAATTGATTTGAACAAGTCCTTCACTATATTGAAAAACACTTTTTGTTAAACTGTATAAAGATGGTATTTTGAGAGCGAAATCTGACAACGTGTTAAGTACTTCTATCTCAGACCACCTAGAACGATAGTTCCTTCTCATTTAGAACCCATTTGGACTTTCCCACTCCTACTTAGGCCCTCAATTGATTTGAACAAGTCCTTCACTATATTGAAAAACACTTTTTGTTAAACTGTATAAAGATGGTATTTTGAGTGCGAAATCTGACAACGTGTTAAGTACTTCTATCTCAGACAACCTAGAACGATAGTTCCTTCTCATTTAGAACCCATTTGAACTTTCCCACTCCTACTTAGGCCCTCAATTGATTTGAACAAGTCCTTCGCTATATTGAAAACAACTTTTTAAACTGAATAAAGATGGTATTTTGAGTGCGAAATCTGACAACGTGTTAAGTACTTCTATCTCAGACCACCTAGAACGATAATTCCTTCTTATTTAGTACCCATTTGGACTTTCCCACTCCTAATTAGGCCCTCAATTGATTTGAACAAGTCCTTCGCTATATTGAAAAACACTTTTTGTTAAACTGTATAAAGATGGTATTTTGAGAGCGAAATCTGACAACGTGTTAAGTACTTCTATGTCAGACCACCTAGAACGATAATTCCTCCTCATTTCGAATCCATTTGAACTTTCCCACTCCTACTTAGGCCCTCAATTGATTTGAACAAGTCTTTCACTGTATTGAAAACAGCTTTTTGTTAAACTGTATAAAGATGGTATTTTGAGAGCGAAATCTGACAACGTGTTAAGTACTTCTATCTCAGACCACCTAGAACGATAATCCCTTCTTATTTAGAACCCATTTGGACTTTCCCACTCCTACTTAGGCCCTCAATTGATTTGAACAAGTCCTTCGCTATATTGAAAAACACTTTGTTAAACTGTATAAAGATGGTATTTTGAGAGCGAAATCTGACAACGTGTTAAGTACTTCTATCTCAGACCACCTAGAACGATAATTCCTTCTCATTTAGAACCCATTTGGACTTTCCCACTCCTACTTAGGCCCTCAATTGATTTGAACAATTCCTTCACTATATTGAAAAACACTTTATTTAAACTGTATAAAGATGGTATTTTGAGAGCGAAATCAGACAACGTGTTAAGTACTTCTATCTCAGACCACCTAGAACGATAGTTCCTTCTCATTTAGAACCCATTTGGACTTTCCCACTCCTACTTAGGCCCTCAATTGATTTGAACAAGTCCTTCACTATATTGAAAACAACTTTTTGTTAAACTGTATAAAGATGGTATTTTGAGTGCGAAATCTGACAACGTGTTAAGTACTTCTATCTCAGACCACCTAGAACGATAATTCCTTCTCATTTAGAACCCATTTGGACTTTCCCACTCCTACTTAGGCCCTCAATTGATTTGAACAAGTCCTTCACTATATTGAAAACAACTTTTTGTTAAACTGTATATAGATGGTATTTTGAGTGCGAAATCTGACAACGTGTTAAGTACTTCTATCTCAGACCACCTAGAACGATAATTCCTTCTCATTTAGAACCCATTTGGACTTTCCCACTCCTACTTAGGCCCTCAATTGATTTGAACAAGTCCTTCACTATATTGAAAACAACTTTTTGTTAAACTGTATAAAGATGGTATTTTGAGTGCGAAATCTGACAACGTGTTAAGTACTTCTATCTCAGACCACCTAGAACGATAGTTCCTTCTCATTTAGAACCCATTTGGACTTTCCCACTCCTACTTAGGCCCTCAATTGATTTGAACAAGTCCTTCACTATATTGAAAACAACTTTTTGTTAAACTGTATAAAGATGGTATTTTGAGTGCGAAATCTGACAACGTGTTAAGTACTTCTATCTCAGACCACCTAGAACGATAGTTTCTTCTCATTTAGAACCCATTTCGACTTTCCCACTCCTACTCAGGCCCTCAATTGATTTGAACAAGTCCTTCACTATATTGAAAACAACTTTTTGTTAAACTGTATATAGATGGTATTTTGAGTGCGAAATCTGACAACGTGTTAAGTACTTCTATCTCAGACCACCTAGAACGATAATTCCTTCTCAGTTAGAACCCATTTGGACTTTCCCACTCCTACTTAGGCCCTCAATTGATTTGAACAAGTCCTTCACTATATTGAAAACAACTTTTTGTTAAACTGTATAAAGATGGTATTTTGAGTGCGAAATCTGACAACGTGTTAAGTACTTCTATCTCAGACCACCTAGAACGATAGTTCCTTCTCATTTAGAACCCATTTGGACTTTCCCACTCCTACTTAGGCCCTCAATTGATTTGAACAAGTCCTTCACTATATTGAATACAACTTTTTGTTAAACTGTATAAAGATGGTATTTTGAGTGCGAAATCTGACAACGTGTTAAGTACTTCTATCTCAGACCACCTAGAACGATAGTTCCTTCTCATTTAGAACCCATTTGGACTTTCCCACTCCTACTTAGGCCCTCAATTGATTTGAACAAGTCCTTCACTATATTGAAAAACACTTTTTGTTAAACTGTATAAAGATGGTATTTTGAGAGCGAAATCTGACAACGTGTTAAGTACTTCTATCTCAGACCACCTAGAACGATACTTCCTTCTCATTTAGAACCCATTTGGACTTTCCCACTCCTACTTAGGCCCTCAATTGATTTGAACAAGTCCTTCACTATATTGAAAAACACTTTTTGTTATACTGTATAAAGATGGTATTTTGAGTGCGAAATCTGACAACGTGTTAAGTACTTCTATCTCAGACAACCTAGAACGATAGTTCCTTCTCATTTAGAACCCATTTGAACTTTCCCACTCCTACTTAGGCCCTCAATTGATTTGAACAAGTCCTTCGCTATATTGAAAACAACTTTTTAAACTGAATAAAGATGGTATTTTGAGTGCGAAATCTGACAATGTGTTAAGTACTTCTATCTCAGACCACCTAGAACGATAATTCCTTCTCATTTAGAACCCATTTGGACTTCCCCACTCCTACTTAGGCCCTCAATTGATTTGAACAAGTCCTTCGCTATATTGAAAAACACTTTGTTAAACTGTATAAAGATGGTATTTTGAGAGCGAAATCTGACAACGTGTTAAGTACTTCTATCTCAGACCACCTAGAACGATAATTCCTTCTCATTTAGAACCCATTTGGACTTTCCCACTCCTACTTAGGCCCTCAATTGATTTGAACAAGTCCTTCACTATATTGAAAAACACTTTTTATTTAAACTGTATAAAGATGGTATTTTGAGAGCGAAATCTGACATCGTGTTAAGTACTTCTATCTCAGACCACCTAGAACGATAGTTCCTTCTCATTTAGAACCCATTTCGACTTTCCCACTCCTACTTAGGCCCTCAATTGATTTGAACAAGTCCTTCACTATATTGAAAACAACTTTTTGTTAAACTGTATAAAGATGGTATTTTGAGTGCGAAATCTGACAACGTGTTAAGTACTTCTATCTCAGACCACCTAGAACGATAATTCCTTCTCATTTAGAACCCATTTGGACTTTCCCACTCCTACTTAGGCCCTGAATTGATTTGAACAAGTCCTTCACTATATTGAAAACAACTTTTTGTTAAACTGTATAAAGATGGTATTTTGAGTGCGAAATCTGACAACGTGTTAAGTACTTCTATCTCAGACCAACTAGAACGATAGTTCCTTCTCATTTAGAACCCATTTGGACTTTCCCACTCCTACTTAGGCCCTCAATTGATTTGAACAAGTCCTTCACTATATTGAAAACAACTTTTTGTTAAACTGTATAAAGATGGTATTTTGAGTGCGAAATCTGACAACGTGTTAAGTACTTCTATCTCAGACCACCTAGAACGATAATTCCTTCTCATTTAGAACCCATTTGGACTTTCCCACTCCTACTTAGGCCCTCAATTGATTTGAACAAGTCCTTCACTATATTGAAAACAACTTTTTGTTAAACTGCATAAAGATGGTATTTTGAGTGCGAAATCTGACAACGTGTTAAGTACTCCTATCTCAGACCACCTAGAACAATAGTTCCTTCACATTCAGAACCCATTTGGACTTTCCCACTCCTACTTAGGCCCTCAATTGATTTGAACAAGTCCTTCACTATATTGAAAACAACTTTTTGTTAAACTGTATAAAGATGGTATTTTGAGTGCGAAATCTGACAACGTGTTAAGTACTTCTATCTCAGACCACCTAGAACGATAGTTCCTTCTCATTTAGAACCCATTTGGACTTTCCCACTCCTACTTAGGCCCTCAATTGATTTGAACAAGTCCTTCACTATATTGAAAACAACTTTTTGTTAAACTGTATAAAGATGGTATTTTGAGTGCGAAATCTGACAACGTGTTAAGTACTTCTATCTCAGACCACCTAGAACGATAATCCCTTCTTATTTAGAACCCATTTGGACTTTCCCACTCCTACTTAGGCCCTCAATTGATTTGAACAAGTCCTTCGCTATATTGAAAAACACTTTGTTAAACTGTATAAAGATGGTATTTTGAGAGCGAAATCTGACAACGTGTTAAGTACTTCTATCTCAGACCACCTAGAACGATAATTCCTTCTCATTTAGAACCCATTTGGACTTTCCCACTCCTATTTAGGCCCTCAATTGATTTGAACAAGTCCTTCACTATATTGAAAAACACTTTTTATTTAAACTGTATAAAGATGGTATTTTGAGAGCGAAATCTGACAACGTGTTAAGTACTTCTATCTCAGACCACCTAGAACGATAGTTCCTTCTCATTTAGAACCCATTTGGACTTTCCCACTCCTACTTAGGCCCTCAATTGATTTGAACAAGTCCTTCACTATATTGAAAACAACTTTTTGTTAAACTGTATAAAGATGTTATTTTGAGTGCGAAATCTGACAACGTGTTAAGTACTTCTATCTCAGACCACCTAGAACGATAATTCCTTCTCATTTAGAACCCATTTGGACTTTCCCACTCCTACTTAGGCCCTCAATTGATTTGAACAAGTCCTTCACTATATTGAAAACAACTTTTTGTTAAACTGTATATAGATGGTATTTTGAGTGCGAAATCTGACAACGTGTTAAGTACTTCTATCTCAGACCACCTAGAACGATAGTTCCTTCTCATTTAGAACCCATTTGGACTTTCCCACTCCTACTTAGGCCCTCAATTGATTTGAACAAGTCCTTCACTATATTGAAAAACACTTTTTATTTAAACTGTATAAAGATGGTATTTTGAGAGCGAAATCTGACAACGTGTTAAGTACTTCTATCTCAGACCACCTAGAACGATAGTTCCTTCTCATTTAGAACCCATTTGGACTTTCCCACTCCTACTTAGGCCCTCAATTGATTTGAACAAGTCCTTCACTATATTGAAAACAACTTTTTGTTAAACTGTATAAAGATGGTATTTTGAGTGCGAAATCTGACAACGTGTTAAGTACTTCTATCTCAGATCACCTAGAACGATAGTTCCTTCTCATTTAGAACCCATTTGGACTTTCCCACTCCTACTTAGGCCCTCAATTGATTTGAACAAGTCCTTCACTATATTGAAAAACACTTTGTTAAACTGTATAAAGATGATATTTTGAGTGCGAAATCTGACAACGTGTTAAGTACTTCTATCTCAGACCACCTAGAACGATAATTCCTTCTCATTTAGAACCCATTTGGACTTTCCCACTCCTACTTAGGCCCTCAATTGATTTGAACAGGTCCTTCGCTATATTGAAAAACACTTTGTTAAACTGTATAAAGATGGTATTTTGAGAGCGAAATCTGACAACGTGTTAAGTACTTCTATCTCAGACCACCTAGAACGATAATTCCTTCTCATTTAGAACCCATTTGGACTTTCCCACTCCTACTTAGGCCCTCAATTGATTTGAACAAGTCCTTCACTATATTGAAAAACACTTTTTATTTAAACTGTATAAAGATGGTATTTTGAGAGCGAAATCTGACAACGTGTTAAGTACTTCTATCTCAGACCACCTAGAACGATAATTCCTTCTCATTTAGAACTCATTTGGACTTTCCCACTCCTACTTAGGCCCTCAATTGATTTGAACAAGTCCTTCACTATATTGAAAACAACTTTTTGTTAAACTGTATATAGATGGTATTTTGAGTGCGAAATCTGACAACGTGTTAAGTACTTCTATCTCAGACCACCTAGAACGATAATTCCTTCTCATTTAGAACCCATTTGGACTTTCCCACTCCTACTTAGGCCCTCAATTGATTTGAACAAGTCCTTCACTATATTGAAAACAACTTTTTGTTAAACTGTATAAAGATGGTATTTTGAGTGCGAAATCTGACAACGTGTTAAGTACTTCTATCTCAGACCACCTAGAACGATAGTTCCTTCTCATTTAGAACCCATTTGGACTTTCCCACTCCTACTTAGGCCCTCAATTGATTTGAACAAGTCCTTCGCTATATTGAAAAACACTTTGTTAAACTGTATAAAGATGGTATTTTGAGAGCGAAATCTGACAACGTGTTAAGTACTTCTATCTCAGACCACCTAGAACGATAATTCCTTCTCATTTAGAACCCATTTGGACTTTCCCACTCCTACTTAGGCCCTCAATTGATTTGAACAAGTCCTTCACTATATTGAAAAACACTTTTTATTTAAACTGTACAAAGATGGTATTTTGAGAGCGAAATCTGACAACGTGTTAAGTACTTCTATCTCAGACCACCTAGAACGATAGTTCCTTCTCATTTAGAACCCATTTGGACTTTCCCACTCCTACTTAGGCCCTCAATTGATTTGAACAAGTCCTTCACTATATTGAAAACAACTTTTTGTTAAACTGTATAAAGATGGTATTTTGAGTGCGAAATCTGACAACGTGTTAAGTACTTCTATCTCAGACCACCTAGAACGATAATTCCTTCTCATTTAGAACCCATTTGGACTTTCCCACTCCTACTTAGGCCCTCAATTGATTTGAACAAGTCCTTCACTATATTGAAAACAACTTTTTGTTAAACTGTATATAGATGGTATTTTGAGTGCGAAATCTGACAACGTGTTAAGTACTTCAATCTCAGACCACCTAGAACGATAATTCCTTCTCATTTAGAACCCATTTGGACTTTCCCACTCCTACTTAGGCCCTCAATTGATTTGAACAAGTCCTTCACTATATTGAAAACAACTTTTTGTTAAACTGTATAAAGATGGTATTTTGAGTGCGAAATCTGACAACGTGTTAAGTACTTCTATCTCAGATCACCTAAAACGATAGTTCCTTCTCATTTAGAACCCATTTGGACTTTCCCACTCCTACTTAGGCCCTCAATTGATTTGAACAAGTCCTTCACTATATTGAAAAACACTTTTTGTTAAACTGTATAAAGATGGTATTTTGAGTGCGAAATCTGACAACGTGTTAAGTACTTCTATCTCAGACCACCTAGAACGATAATTCCTTCTCATTTAGAACCCATTTGGACTTTCCCACTCCTACTTGGGCCCTCAATTGATTTGAACAAGTCCTTCGCTATATTGAAAAACACTTTGTTAAACTGTATAAAGATGGTATTTTGAGAGCGAAATCTGACAACGTGTTAAGTACTTCTATCTCAGACCACCTAGAACGATAATTCCTTCTCATTTAGAGCCCATTTGGACTTTCCCACTCCTACTTAGGCCCTCAATTGATTTGAACAAGTCCTTCACTATATTGAAAAACACTTTTTATTTAAACTGTATAAAGATGGTATTTTGAGAGCGAAATCTGACAACGTGTTAAGTACTTCTATCTCAGACCACCTAGAACGATAGTTCCTTCTCATTTAGAACCCATTTGGACTTTCCCACTCCTACTTAGGCCCTCAATTGATTTGAACAAGTCCTTCACTATATTGAAAACAACTTTTTGTTAAACTGTATAAAGATGGTATTTTGAGTGCGAAATCTGACAACGTGTTAAGTACTTCTATCTCAGACCACCTAGAACGATAATTCCTTCTCATTTAGAACCCATTTGGACTTTCCCACTCCTACTTAGGCCCTCAATTGATTTGAACAAGTCCTTCACTATATTGAAAACAACTTTTTGTTAAACTGTATAAAGATGGTATTTTGAGTGCGAAATCTGACAACGTGTTAAGTACTTCTATCTCAGATCACCTAGAACGATAGTTCCTTCTCATTTAGAACCCATTTGGACTTTCCCACTCCTACTTAGGCCCTCAATTGATTTGAACAAGTCCTTCACTATATTGAAAACAACTTTTTGTTAAACTGTATAAAGATGGTATTTTGAGTGCGAAATCTGACAACGTGTTAAGTACTTCTATCTCAGATCACCTAGAACGATAGTTCCTTCTCATTTAGAACCCATTTGGACTTTCCCACTCCTACTTAGGCCCTCAATTGATTTGAACAAGTCCTTCGCTATATTGAAAAACACTTTGTTAAACTGTATAAAGATGGTATTTTGAGAGCGAAATCTGACAACGTGTTAAGTACTTCTATCTCAGACCACCTAGAACGATAATTCCTTCTCATTTAGAACCCATTTGGACTTTCCCACTCCTACTTAGGCCCTCAATTGATTTGAACAAGTCCTTCACTATATTGAAAACAACTTTTTGTTAAACTGTATAAAGATGGTATTTTGAGGGCGAAATCTGACAACGTGTTAAGTACTTCTATCTCAGATCACCTAGAACGATAGTTCCTCCTCATTTAGAACCCATTTGGACTTTCCCACTCCTACTTAGGCCCTCAATTGATTTGAACAAGTCCTTCGCTATATTGAAAAACACTTTGTTAAACTGTATAAAGATGGTATTTTGAGAGCGAAATCTGACAACGTGTTAAGTACTTCTATCTCAGACCACCTAGAACGATAATTCTTTCTCATTCAGAGCCCATTTGGACTTTCCCACTCCAACTTAGGCCCTCAATTGATTTGAACAAGTCCTTCACTATATTGAAAACAACTTTTTGTTAAACTGTATAAAGATGGTATTTTGAGTGCGAAATCTGACAACGTGTTAAGTACTTCTATCTCAGATCACCTAGAACGATAGTTCCTTCTCATTTAGAACCCATTTGGACTTTCCCACTCCTACTTAGGCCCTCAATTGATTTGAACAAGTCCTTCACTATATTGAAAAACACTTTTTGTTAAACTGTATAAAGATGGTATTTTGAGTGCGAAATCTGACAACGTGTTAAGTACTTCTATCTCAGACCACCTAGAACGATAATTCCTTCTCATTCAGAACCCATTTGGACTTTCCCACTCCTACTTAGGCCCTCAATTGATTTGAACAAGTCCTTCGCTATATTGAAAAACACTTTGTTAAACTGTATAAAGATGGTATTTTGAGAGCGAAATCTGACAACGTGTTAAGTACTTCTATCTCAGACCACCTAGAACGATAATTCCTTCTCATTTAGAACCCATTTGGACTTTCCCACTCCTACTTAGGCCCTCAATTGATTTGAACAAGTCCTTCACTATATTGAAAAACACTTTTTATTTAAACTGTATAAAGATGGTATTTTGAGAGCGAAATCTGACAACGTGTTAAGTACTTCTATCTCAGACCACCTAGAACGATAGTTCCTTCTCATTTAGAACCCATTTGGACTTTCCCACTCCTACTTAGGCCCTCAATTGATTTGAACAAGTCCTTCACTATATTGAAAACAACTTTTTGTTAAACTGTATAAAGATGGTATTTTGAGTGCGAAATCTGACAACGTGTTAAGTACTTCTATCTCAGAGCACCTAGAACGATAATTCCTTCTCATTTAGAACCCATTTGGACTTTCCCACTCCTACTTAGGCCCTCAATTGATTTGAACAAGTCCTTCACTATATTGAAAACAACTTTTTGTTAAACTGTATAAAGATGGTATTTTGAGTGCGAAATCTGACAACGTGTTAAGTACTTCTATCTCAGATCACCTAGAACGATAGTTCCTTCTCATTTAGAACCCATTTGGACTTTCCCACTCCTACTTAGGCCCTCAATTGATTTGAACAAGTCCTTCACTATATTGAAGAACACTTTTTGTTAAACTGTATAAAGATGGTATTTTGAGTGCGAAATCTGACAACGTGTTAAGTACTTCTATCTCAGATCACCTAGAACGATAGTTCCTTCTCATTTAGAACCCATTTGGACTTTCCCACTCCTACTTAGGCCCTCAATTGATTTGAACAATTCCTTCACTATATTGAAAAACACTTTTTTTTTAAACTGTATAAAGATGGTATTTTGAGTGCGAAATCTGACAACGTGTTAAGTACTTCTATCTCAGACCACATAGAACGATAATTCCTTCTCATTTAGAACCCATTTGGACTTTCCCACTCCTACTTAGGCCCTCAATTGATTTGAACAAGTCCTTCGCTATATTGAAAAACACTTTGTTAAACTGTACAAAGATGGTATTTTGAGAGCGAAATCTGACAACGTGTTAAGTACTTCTATCTCAGACCACCTAGAACGATAATTCCTTCTCATTTAGAACCCATTTGGACTTTCCCACTCCTACTTAGGCCCTCAATTGATTTGAACAAGTCCTTCACTATATTGAAAAACACTTTTTATTTAAACTGTATAAAGATGGTATTTTGAGAGCGAAATCTGACAACGTGTTAAGTACTTCTATCTCAGACCACCTAGAACGATAATTCCTGCTCATTTAGAACCCATTTGGACTTTCCCACTCCTACTTAGGCCCTCAATTGATTTGAACAAGTCCTTCACTATATTGAAAACAACTTTTTGTTAAACTGTATAAAGATGGTATTTTGAGTGCGAAATCTGACAACGTGTTAAGTACTTCTATCTCAGACCATCTAGAACGATAATTCCTTCTTATTTAGAACCCATTTGGACTTTCCCACTCCTACTTAGGCCCTCAATTGATTTGAACAAGTCCTTCGCTATATTGAAAAACACTTTGTTAAACTGTATAAAGATGGTATTTTGAGAGCGAAATCTGACAACGTGTTAAGTACTTCTATCTCAGACCACCTAGAACAATAATTCCTTCTCAATTAGAACCCATTTGGACTTTCCCACTCCTACTTAGGCCCTCAATTGATTTGAACAAGTCCTTCACTAAATTGAAAACAACTTTTTGTTAAACTGTATAAAGATGGTATTTTGAGTGCGAAATCTGACAACGTGTTAAGTACTTCTATCTCAGATCACCTAGAACGATAGTTCCTTCTCATTTAGAACCCATTTGGACTTTCCCACTCCTACTTAGGCCCTCAATTGATTTGAACAAGTCCTTCACTATATTGAAAAACACTTTTTGTTAAACTGTATAAAGATGGTATTTTGAGTGCGAAATCTGACAACGTGTTAAGTACTTCTATCTCAGACCACCTAGAACGATAATTCCTTCTCATTTAGAACCCATTTGGACTTTCCCACTCCTACTTAGGCCCTCAATTGATTTGAACAAGTCCTTCGATATATTGAAAAACACTTTGTTAAACTGTATAAAGATGGTATTTTGAGAGCGAAATCTGACAACGTGTTAAGTACTTCTATCTCAGACCACCTAGAACGATAATTCCTTCTCATTTAGAATCCATTTGGACTTTCCCACTCCTACTTAGGCCCTCAATTGATTTGATCAAGTCCTTCACTATATTGAAAAACACTTTTTATTTAAACTGTATAAAGATGGTATTTTGAGAGCGAAATCTGACAACGTGTTAAGTACTTCTATCTCAGACCACCTAGAACGATAGTTCCTTCTCATTTAGAACCCATTTGGACTTTCCCACTCCTACTTAGGCCCTCAATTGATTTGAACAAGTCCTTCACTATATTGAAAACAACTTTTTGTTAAACTGTATAAAGATGGTATTTTGAGTGCGAAATCTGACAACGTGTTAAGTACTTCTATCTCAGACCACCTAGAACGATAATTCCTTCTCATTTAGAACCCATTTGGACTTTCCCACTCCTACTTAGGCCCTCAATTGATTTGAACAAGTCCTTCACTATATTGAAAACAACTTTTTGTTAAACTGTATAAAGATGGTATTTTGAGTGCGAAATCTGACAACGTGTTAAGTACTTCTATCTCAGACCACCTAGAACGACAATTCCTTCTTATTTAGAACCCATTTGGACTTTTCCACTCCTACTTAGGCCCTCAATTGATTTGAACAAGTCCTTCGCTATATTGAAAAACACTTTGTTAAACTGTATAAAGATGGTATTTTGAGAGCGAAATCTGACAACGTGTTAAGTACTTCTATCTCAGACCACCTAGAACGATAATTCCTTCTCATTTAGAACCCATTTGGACTTTCCCACTCCTACTTAGGCCCTCAATTGATTTGAACAAGTCCTTCACTAAATTGAAAACAACTTTTTGTTAAACTGTATAAAGATGGTATTTTGAGTGCGAAATCTGACAACGTGTTAAGTACTTCTATCTCAGATCACCTAGAACGATAGTTCCTTCTCATTTAGAACCCATTTGGACTTTCCCACTCCTACTTAGGCCCTCAATTGATTTGAACAAGTCCTTCACTATATTGAAAAACACTTTTTGTTAAACTGTATAAAGATGGTATTTTGAGTGCGAAATCTGACAACGTGTTAAGTACTTCTATCTCAGACCACCTAGAACGATAATTCCTTCTCATTTAGAACCCATTTGGACTTTCCCACTCCTACTTAGGCCCTCAATTGATTTGAACAAGTCCTTCGCTATATTGAAAAACACTTTGTTAAACTGTATAAAGATGGTATTTTGAGAGCGAAATCTGACAACGTGTTAAGTACTTCTATCTCAGACCACCTAGAACGATAATTCCTTCTCATTTAGAACCCATTTGAACTTTCCCACTCCTACTTAGGCCCTCAATTGATTTGAACAAGTCCTTCACTATATTGAAAAACACTTTTTGTTAAACTGTATAAAGATGGTATTTTGAGTGCGAAATCTGACAACGTGTTAAGTACTTCTATCTCAGACCACCTAGAACGATAATTCCTTCTCATTTAGAACCCATTTGGACTTTCCCACTCCTACTTACGCCCTCAATTGATTTGAACAAGTCCTTCGCTATATTGAAAAACACTTTGTTAAACTGTATAAAGATGGTATTTTGAGAGCGAAATCTGACAACGTGTTAAGTACTTCTATCTCAGACCACCTAGAACGATAATTCCTTCTCATTTAGAACCCATTTGGACTTTCCCACTCCTACTTAGGCCCTCAATTGATTTGAACAAGTCCTTCACTATATTGAAAAACACTTTTTATTTAAACTGTATAAAGATGGTATTTTGAGAGCGAAATCTGACAACGTGTTAAGTACTTCTATCTCAGACCACCTAGAACAATAGTTCCTTCTCATTTAGAACCCATTTGGACTTTCCCACTCCTACTTAGGCCCTCAATTGATTTGAACAAGTCCTTCACTATATTGAAAACAACTTTTTGTTAAACTGTATAAAGATGGTATTTTGAGTGCGAAATCTGACAACGTGTTAAGTACTTCTATCTCAGACCACCTAGAACAATAATTCCTTCTCATTTAGAACCCATTTGGACTTTCCCACTCCTACTTAGGCCCTCAATTGATTTGAACAAGTCCTTCACTATATTGAAAACAACTTTTTGTTAAACTGTATAAAGATGGTATTTTGAGTGCGAAATCTGACAACGTGTTAAGTACTTCTATCTCAGACCACCTAGAACGATAGTTCCTTCTCATTTAGAACCCATTTGGACTTTCCCACTCCTACTTAGGCCCTCAATTGATTTGAACAAGTCCTTCGCTATATTGAAAAACACTTTGTTAAACTGTATAAAGATGGTATTTTGAGAGCGAAATCTGACAATGTGTTAAGTACTTCTATCTCAGACCACCTAGAACGATAATTCCTTCTCATTTAGAACCCATTTGGACTTTCCCACTCCTACTTAGGCCCTCAATTGATTTGAACAAGTCCTTCACTATATTGAAAAACACTTTTTATTTAAACTGTATAAAGATGGTATTTTGAGAGCGAAATCTGACAACGTGTTAAGTACTTCTATCTCAGACCACCTAGAACGATAGTTCCTTCTCATTTAGAACCCATTTGGACTTTCCCACTCCTACTGAGGCCCTCAATTGATTTGAACAAGTCCTTCACTATATTGAAAACAAATTTTTGTTAAACTGTATAAAGATGGTATTTTGAGTGCGAAATCTGACAACGTGTTAAGTACTTCTATCTCAGACCACCTAGAACGATAATTCCTTCTCATATAGAACCCATTTGAACTTTCCCACTCCTACTTAGGCCCTCAATTGATTTGAACAAGTCCTTCACTATATTGAAAACAACTTTTTGTTAAACTGTATATAGATGGTATTTTGAGTGCGAAATCTGACAACGTGTTAAGTACTTCTATCTCAGACCACCTAGAACGATAATTCCTTCTCATTTAGAACCCATTTGGACTTTCCCACTCCCACTTAGGCCCTCAATTGATTTGAACAAGTCCTTCACTATATTGAAAACAACTTTTTGTTAATCTGTATAAAGATGGTATTTTGAGTGCGAAATCTGACAACGTGTTAAGTACTTCTATCTCAGACCACCTAGAACAATAATCCCTTCTTATTTAGAACCCATTTGGACTTTCCCACTCCTACTTAGGCCCTCAATTGATTTGAACAAGTCCTTCGCTATATTGAAAAACACTTTGTTAAACTGTATAAAGATGGTATTTTGAGAGCGAAATCTGACAACGTGTTAAGTACTTCTATCTCAGACCACCTAGAACGATAATTCCTTCTCATTTAGAACCCATTTGGACTTTCCCACTCCTACTTAGGCCCTCAATTGATTTGAACAAGTCCTTCACTATATTGAAAAACACTTTTTATTTAAACTGTATAAAGATGGTATTTTGAGAGCGAAATCTGACAACGTGTTAAGTACTTCTATCTCAGACCACCTAGAACGATAGTTCCTTCTCATTTAGAACCCATTTGGACTTTCCCACTCCTACTGAGGCCCTCAATTGATTTGAACAAGTCCTTCACTATATTGAAAACAACTTTTTGTTAAACTGTATAAAGATGGTATTTTGAGTGCGAAATCTGACAACGTGTTAAGTACTTCTATCTCAGACCACCTAGAACGATAATTCCTTCTCATATAGAACCCATTTGAACTTTCCCACTCCTACTTAGGCCCTCAATTGATTTGAACAAGTCCTTCACTATATTGAAAACAACTTTTTGTTAAACTGTATAAAGATGGTATTTTGAGTGCGAAATCTGACGTGTTAAGTACTTCTATCTCAGACCACCTAGAACAATAATCCCTTCTTATTTAGAACCCATTTGGACTTTCCCACTCCTACTTAGGCCCTCAATTGATTTGAACAAGTCCTTCGCTATATTGAAAAACATTTTGTTAAACTGTATAAAGATGGTATTTTGAGAGCGAAATCTGACAACGTGTTAAGTACTTCTATCTCAGACCACCTAGAACGATAATTCCTTCTCATTTAGAACCCATTTGGACTTTCCCACTCCTACTTAGGCCCTCAATTGATTTGAACAAGTCCTTCACTATATTGAAAAACACTTTTTATTTAAACTGTATAAAGATGGTATTTTGAGAGCGAAATCTGACAACGTGTTAAGTACTTCTATCTCAGACCACCTAGAACGATAGTTCCTTCTCATTTAGAACCCATTTGGACTTTCCCACTCCTACTTAGGCCCTCAATTGATTTGAACAAGTCCTTCACTATATTGAAAACATCTTTTTGTTAAACTGTATAAAGATGGTACTTTGAGTGCGGAATCTGACAACGTGTTAAGTACTTCTATCTCAGACCACCTAGAACGATAATTCCTTCTCATTTAGAACACATTTGGACTTTCCCACTCCTACTTAGGCCCTCAATTGATTTCAACAAGTCCTTCACTATATTGAAAACAACTTTTTGTTAAACTGTATAAAGATGGTATTTTGAGTGCGAAATCTGACAACGTGTTAAGTACTTCTATCTCAGACCACCTAGAACGATAGTTCCTTCTCATTTAGAACCCATTTGGACTTTCCCACTCCTACTTAGGCCCTCAATTGATTTGAACAAGTCCTTCACTATATTGAAAACAACTTTTTGTTAAACTGTATAAAGATGGTATTTTGAGTGCGAAATCTGACAACGTGTTAAGTACTTCTATCTCAGACCACCTAGAACGATAGTTCCTTCTCAATTAGAACCCATTTGGACTTTCCCACTCCTACTTAGGCCCTCAATTGATTTGAACAAGTCCTTCACTATATTGAAAACAACTTTTTGTTAAACTGTATAAAGATGGTATTTTGAGTGCGAAATCTGACAACGTGTTAAGTACTTCTATCTCAGACCACCTAGAACGATAGTTCCTTCTCATTTAGAACCCATTTGGACTTTCCCACTCCTACTTAGGCCCTCAATTGATTTGAACAAGTCCTTCACTATATTGAAAACATCTTTTTGTTAAACTGTATAAAGATGGTACTTTGAGTGCGGAATCTGACAACGTGTTAAGTACTTCTATCTCAGACCACCTAGAACGATAATTCCTTCTCATTTAGAACACATTTGGACTTTCCCACTCCTACTTAGGCCCTCAATTGATTTCAACAAGTCCTTCACTATATTGAAAACAACTTTTTGTTAAACTGTATAAAGATGGTATTTTGAGTGCGAAATCTGACAACGTGTTAAGTACTTCTATCTCAGACCACCTAGAACGATAGTTCCTTCTCATTTAGAACCCATTTGGACTTTCCCACTCCTACTTAGGCCCTCAATTGATTTCAACAAGTCCTTCACTATATTGAAAACAACTTTTTGTTAAACTGTATAAAGATGGTATTTTGAGTGCGAAATCTGACAACGTGTTAAGTACTTCTATCTCAGACCACCTAGAACGATAGTTCCTTCTCATTTAGAACCCATTTGGACTTTCCCACTCCTACTTAGGCCCTCAATTGATTTGAACAAGTCCTTCACTATATTGAAAACAACTTTTTGTTAAACTGTATAAAGATGGTATTTTGAATGCGAAATCTGACAACGTGTTAAGTACTTCTATCTCAGACCACCTAGAACGATAATCCTTTCTTATTTGGAACCCATTTGGACTTTCCCACTCCTACTTAGGCCCTCAATTGATTTGAACAAGTCCTTCGCTATATTGAAAAACACTTTGTTAAACTGTATAAAGATGGTAATTTGAGAGCGAAATCTGACAACGTGTTAAGTAATTCTATCTCAGACCACCTAGAACGATAACTCCTTCTCATTTAGAACCCATTTGGACTTTCCCACTCCTACTTAGGCCCTCAATTGATTTGAACAAGTCCTTCACTATATTGAAAAACACTTTTTATTTAAACTGTATAAAGATGGTATTTTGAGAGCGAAATCTGACAACGTGTTAAGTACTTCTATCTCAGACCACCTAGAACGATAGTTCCTTCTCATTTAGAACCCATTTGGACTTTCCCACTCCTACTTAGGCCCTCAATTGATTTGAACAAGTCCTTCACTATATTGAAAACAACTTTTTGTTAAACTGTATAAAGATGGTATTTTGAGTGCGAAATCTGACAACGTGTTAAGTACTTCTATCTCAGACCACCTAGAACAAATATTCCTTCTCATTTAGAACCCATTTGGACTTTCCCACTCCTACTTAGGCCCTCAATTGATTTGAACAAGTCCTTCACTATATTGAAAACAACTTTTTGTTAAACTGTATATAGATGGTATTTTGAGTGCGAAATCTGACAACGTGTTCAGTACTTCTATCTCAGACCACCTAGAACGATAATTCCTTCTCATTTAGAACCCATTTGGACTTTCCCACTCCTACTTGGGCCCTCAATTGATTTGAACAAGTCCTTCACTATATTAAAAAACACTTTTTGTTAATCTGTATAAAGATGGTATTTTGAGTGCGAAATCTGACAACGTGTTAAGTACTTCTATCTCAGACCACCTAGAACGATAGTTCCTTCTCATTTAGAACCCATTTGGACTTTCCCACTCCTACTTAGGCCCTCAATTGATTTCAACAAGTCCTTCACTATATTGAAAACAACTTTTTGTTAAACTGTATAAAGATGGTATTTTGAGTGCGAAATCTGACAACGTGTTAAGTACTTCTATCTCAGACCACCTAGAACGATAGTTCCTTCTCATTTAGAACCCATTTGGATTTTCCCACTCCTACTTAGGCCCTCAATTGATTTGAACAAGTCCTTCACTATATTGAAAACAACTTTTTGTTAAACTGTATAAAGATGGTATTTTGAGTGCGAAATCTGACAACGTGTTAAGTACTTCTATCTCAGACCACCTAGAACGATAATCCCTTCTTATTTAGAACCCATTTGGACTTTCCCACTCCTACTTAGGCCCTCAATTGATTTGAACAAGTCCTTCGCTATATTGAAAAACACTTTGTTAAACTGTATAAAGATGGTAATTTGAGAGCGAAATCTGACAACGTGTTAAGTAATTCAATCTCAGACCACCTAGAACGATAATTCCTTCTCATTTAGAACCCATTTGGACTTTCCCGCTCCTACTTAGGCCCTCAATTGATTTGAACAAGTCCTTCACTATATTGAAAAACACTTTTTATTTAAACTGTATAAAGATGGTATTTTGAGAGCGAAATCTGACAACGTGTTAAGTACTTCAATCTCAGATCACCTAGAACGATAGTTCCTTCTCATTTAGAACCCATTTGGACTTTCCCACTCCTACTTAGGCCCTCAATTGATTTGAACAAGTCCTTCACTATATTGAAAACAACTTTTTGTTAAACTGTATAAAGATGGTATTTTGAGTGCGAAATCTGACAACGTGTTAAGTACTTCTATCTCAGACCACCTAGAACGATTATTCCTTCTCATTTAGAACCCATTTGGACTTTCCCACTCCTACTTAGGCCCTCAATTGATTTGAACAAGTCCTTCACTATATTGAAAACAACTTTTTGTTAAACTGTATATAGATGGTATTTTGAGTGCGAAATCTGACAACGTGTTCAGTACTTCTATCTCAGACCACCTAGAACGATAATCCCTTCTCATTTAGAACCCATTTGGACTTTCCCACTCCTACTTAGGCCCTCAATTGATTTGAACAAGTCCTTCACTATATTGAAAAACACTTTTTATTTAAACTGTATAAAGATTGTATTTTGAGAGCGAAATCTGACAACGTGTTAAGTACTTCTATCTCAGACCACCTAGAACGATAGTTCCTTCTCATTTAGAACCCATTTGGACTTTCCCACTCCTACTTAGGCCCTCAATTGATTTGAACAAGTCCTTCACTATATTGAAAACAACTTTTTGTTAAACTGTATAAAGATGGTATTTTGAGTGCGAAATCTGACAACGTGTTAAGTACTTCTATCTCAGATCACCTAGAACGATAGTTCCTTCTCATTTAGAACCCATTTGGACTTTCCCACTCCTAATTAGGCCCTCAATTGATTTGAACAAGTCCTTCACTATATTGAAAAACACTTTTTGTTAAACTGTATAAAGATGGTATTTTGAGTGCGAAATCTGACAACGTGTTAAGTACTTCTATCTCAGACCACCTAGAACGATAATCCCTTCTCATTTAGAGCCCATTTGCACTTTCCCCCTCCTACTTAGGCCCTCAATTGATTTGAACAAGTCCTTCACTATATTGAAAAACACTTTTTGTTAAACTGTATAAAGATGGTATTTTGAGTGCGAAATCTGACAACGTGTTAAGTACTTCTATCTCAGACCACCTAGAACGATAATCCCTTCTCATTTAGAGCCCATTTGGACTTTCACACTCCTACTTAGGCCCTCAATTGATTTGAACAAGTCCTTCACTATATTGAAAAACACTTTTTGTTAAACTGTATAAAGATGGTATTTTGAGTGCGAAATCTGACAACGTGTTAAGTACTTCTATCTCAGACCACCTAGAACGATAATCCCTTCTCATTTAGAGCCCATTTGGACTTTCCCACTCCTACTTAGGCCCTCAATTGATTTGAACAAGTCCTCCACTATATTGAAAAACACTTTATTAAACTGTATAAAGATGGTATTTTGAGAGCGAAATCTGACAACGTGTTAAGTACTTCTATCTCAGACAACCTAGAACGATAGTTCCTTCTCATTTAGAACCGGTTTGGACTTTCCCACTCCTACTTAGGCCCTCAATTGATTTGAACAAGTCCTTCACTATATTGAAAACAACTTTTTGTTAAACTGTATAAAGATGGTATTTTGAGTGCGAAATCTGACAACGTGTTAAGTACTTCTATCTCAGACCACCTAGAACGATAATTCCTTCTCATTTAGAACCCATTTGGACTTTCCAACTCCTACTTAGGCCCTCAATTGATTTGAACAGGTCCTTCGCTATATTGAAAAACACTTTTTGTTAAACTGTATAAAGATGGTATTTTGAGAGCGAAATCTGACAACGTGTTAAGTACTTCTATCTCAGACCACCTAGAACGATAATTCCCTCTCATTCAGAACCCATTTGGACTTTCCCACTCCTACTTAGGCCCTCAATTGATTTGAACAAGTCCTTCACTATATTGAAAAACACTTTTTATTAAACTGTATAAAGATGGTATTTTGAGAGCGAAATCTGACAACGTGTTAAGTACTTCTATCTCAGACCACCTAGAACGATAGTTCCTTCTCATTTAGAACCCATTTGGACTTTCCCACTCCTACTTAGGCCCTCAATTGATTTGGACAAGTCGTTCACTATATTGAAAACAACTTTTTGTTAAACTGTATAAAGATGGTATTTTGAGTGCGAAATCTGACAACGTGTTAAGTACTTCTATCTCAGACCACCTAGAACGGCAATTCCTTCTCATTTAGAACCCATTTGGACTTTCCCACTCCTACTTAGGCCCCCAATTGATTTGAACAAGTCCTTCACTATATTGAAAACAACTTTTTGTTAAACTGTATAAAGATGGTATTTTGAGTGCGAAATCTGACAACGTGTTAAGTACTTCTATCTCAGACCACCTAGAACGACAATTCCTTCTCATTTAGAACCCATTTGGACTTTCCCACTCCTACTTAGGCCCTCAATTGATTTGAACAAGTCCTCCACTATATTGAAAAACACTTTTTATTAAACTGTATAAAGATGGTATTTTGAGAGCGAAATCTGACAACGTGTTAAGTACTTCTATCTCAGACCACCTAGAACGATAGTTCCTTCTCATTTAGATCCCATTTGGACTTTCCCACTCCTACTTAGGCCCTCAATTGATTTGAACAAGTCCTTCACTATATTGAAAAACATTTTTTGTTAAATTGTATAAAGATGGTATTTTGAGTGCGAAATCTGACAACGTGTTAAGTACTTCTATCTCAGACCACCTAGAACGATAATCCCTTCTCATTTAGAGCCCATTTGGACTTTCCCACTCCTACTTAGGCCCTCAATTGATTTGAACAAGTCCTTCACTATATTGAAAACAACTTTTTGTTAAACTGTATAAAGATGGTATTCTGAGTGCGAAATCTGACAACGTGTTAAGTACTTCTATCTCAGACCACCTAGAACGATAATCCCTTCTCATTTAGAACCCATTTGGACTTTCCCACTCCTACTTAGGCCCTCAATTGATTTGAACAAGTCCTTAACTATATTGAAAAACACTTTTTGTTAAACTGTATAAAGATGGTATTTTGAGTGCGAAATCTGACAACGTGTTAAGTACTTCTATCTCAGACCACCTAGAACAATAATTCCTTCTCATTTAGAACCCATTTGGACTTTCCCACTCCTACTTAGGCCCTCAATTGATTTGAACAAGTCCTTCACTATATTGAAAAACACTTTTTGTTAAACTGTATAAAGATGGTATTTTGAGAGCGAAATCTGACAACGTGTTAAGTACTTCTATCTCAGACCAGCTAGATCAACAATTAGCCCTCTATCAGAACCTAATAGGACTATGACACTCCTACGTAGACCCTCAGATCATTTGAACAAGTCCTTGACTATACTGAAAGACTTTTTATGAAAACGCACAAGAATAATTTTTGAGCTCGAAATTTGACAACGTATTAAGAACTTTTTTCTCAGACCAGTTGGAGCAACAATTAGCCCTTTTTCAGAGCCTACTAGGACAGACATTCCTAGGTAGAATATCAAAACGTTGAACAAGACCTAAGCTGTAAAAACCGAAGCTGTGCGGTGCACAGCAAACCAGACCAAAAAAAGCGGAAGCAAACAAAAAAAGCGCAAAATTGAAAATCCAAGAAGAGCGCAAAGCTTCAACGAACCTTCTTGCTTTGCAAGAACACATTCCCACGATGTGGGAACACGGACCGAAAAAACCGGTCCGAAAACCGCAGCTCTGCGGTGCAAAGCAAACCAGACCGAAAGAAAGCAGCAGCTAGCCAAGCTAGCTAGAAAAGAAGCGGGAAGAACTCACCTGGCAGGAGACGACAGCAGACAGAAGAGAAGCAAAAACAAACTCTGAAAAAAACATTTTGTTAGTATACATAAAAGAACATCAAAGACAACACAGGAGACGCACGGCCACCCCCACCAAGCGACCGCTCCCCCCCCCCCCGCGCCAACCCCCCCCCAACGACCCCCCCCAAAAAACACCAACCGACCAACGCCAAATTTTGGCATGAGTTCTGGAACATTGCCATGGAACTCAGAGAGCATGGAAATACATTTTGCAATGGATACGAGAATAAGTTACGATGAAGTTACGTCACGAACAGACGTCAGAAACGTCCAAAATGACCCAAATTACGGTCGACTCGCGGGCTAATTTCACTACTTTTTGAAAACAACACTATGTGATATGTATACCATTGAAACCGTCTTGAACTAAGCTGTTCATATCACTAAACAAAATGAAAAAGTTCCCTCTATACACAGAGTTATTAGCAAAAATCGACCGAGTCCGATCGAAAATAGGGACGTTTCCCATGCTCGTACACAAATTTACAACTTCTGGTGAATATTTTCGCAGGTTTCATTATATCAAAAGAAAGCACGCATAATGAGCTCTCTAACTATGCAACTCAATAGGAAAAAAAATTACTGTAGGCAGAGTTATTAACGATCGAGCCGTTGGTGCCAAATGCACCAAAAAAGGACTTGGATGACCCAAAATGCCCAACACCTTCATCAACGATTATAATTATAACAACAAAACATATATGGGGAGAATCCTCATTATCAGGGGAGTCTAAACAACCAATTCTCGGACAGTTTAATGACGATATTGAAGTCACCAGGTGACCAGACCTGGCAGTCATCCTCTTCTGGGGTTCAAAATGGGGTCAAGTTTACAGGGTAATTTCTCAAAAACGACCGAACAAAAACAAACGCCGTTAGAACAGTTATTAGCAATGCTTGAGATACGCATCATATTAAAAAATGAGCCCAATCCGTGCATTCTTCAAGGAGTTATAGCAAAAATAAGGTACCGTACCAAATGACCCTAGAAGAGAGATACGCCACTTTCAGAGCTAAAATTGACCTTCTGAACTACAGAAAACGCACTATAAAACATATATGAGGAGAATCCTCACTATCAGGGGAGTCTAAAGAACCAATTCGCGGGGCTAAATTCGGCTTTTTTGTTGGTCTAACATGTACATACCTGAAATGTACCCGGACACGAATAGGTAAAAATGGAGGTATGTGTCCTGGCCAATTTCTCGAAAACGGCTGAAAGAAACAAAACGCCATTTACAGGGATTCAAGTACGGCTCACGCTGATTTCAAATCAACAAACAGATCAAAAATCGGTTAACTCTACGAGGAGATATTCCAACATAAATGTACCGTACCAAATGACTAAATAGGACAAGTACGGCGCAGGTTTCGCTAAAATTGACCACCTGGACTACGTAAAACTACATACAAAATATATATGGGGAGACTCCCCACTAACTGGGGATTCTAAAACACTAAGATTTGTAACATAGTTCAAAGCTTCAAGGTGTGTCAATGGTGTCAACGGATGGTGTCAACCGCTTCTGGGGCGAACACCGAGGGCAAGTTTACTGGCCAATTTCTCTAAAACGGCTGAACCAAAATGAACCCCCTTAGTACAGTTTGGAGCACTTCTTGAGATACGCATCATATTAAAAAAATTAGCCCAAGCGGTACATTCTTCGAGGAGTTATAGCAATTATAAGGTACCGTACCAAATGCCCAAAAAAGCGAGGTGACCGCTATGCAGAGCCAAAATTGACTATCTCAACTACATAAAATACCATATAAAATATATATGGGGATACTCCCCACTAACTGAGGATTCTAAAACACCAACACTTGTTGGGTAAATCGCGTGTTTTGTCGTACCGAAATTTGGGTCACCCAGAATAGCCCGAAAATTCGAACTATTTCAAATTTGAACATTAATAACTTTTTGATTAGGCCGATTTGGGAAACGAACCAAACACTGCAAGCAAGAGGGGTTCAGTGCTAACAAAATGCGACCACTCCGGTTTAATTTGGTCCAGTACTTTAGGAGATATTAAGAAAATACTGTTCTGTACCCCATTTTTTGGGCTAAAATCGAAGCCCAAGATCTCCGGAACCGACGTAAAACAACGTGAAACAGCGTTCCCGGCGTATTTGTGGGTGTAATTCTGGTCCACTTCCACGTTCTAGGTCACGGCAAACCTTCATGGTGAGGTGGGAAAAAATTTCCCACCTCACCATGAAGGTTATGGTGTTTTGTGTGTTTTGACATAAAACAACATCAAGAGAAATTTGATGAAATCGTGAAAAAAGTGAAATTGTTGAATTAAGCTCATCAATTAATACAAGTAGCTCCAAAGACCTAAATGGTGCCTAGAAAACACAAATTGCACGCCGAAAAACCTGTTCTTTGCGCAAAACACCACTAATCGATTAAAATTTGAGAATTGTTAAGTTTTCCAGCTTTCACTGTTAAATTACCCTTTCACAAAAAACTTTTAGGAAGACAACCAATAATTCCATCAAAGACGGGCTTAAAAGGAAGAGAATGCGCTCTAATTTACCCATTTTGGTTAATATTTGACAGAGAAACAAGAAAAAAGGCCAAAAACGGAGTGCCTTTTTTATGCGACGAAACAAACTTCGTTCCTCAGCATTTGCAGACTCTGCCAGAACATCTACCGTAAATATTTCAATTCACTCGGGCATTAATCTGTTCTTAGGCCTGGAATGATCGAAACCAATTAGGAGAAACTTTTAACTGCGAAACAGCTGCTTTAAATAGCGTGTCCTAATGTTTTTCACACAAAAAAATTTGAAAAATTGTCATTTCAGGAAAAAACTGTTGTAGTTCTCCATTACCAATAGCTATTATAAATCTTTCAAGAAGCTAAGGAAGGAAAATTGATCAAACAAACAATAGCAAACGAAAGAGGCGTCAAAAAACTAAAAACATTCAATTACAATTGAAAAAACAGTCGGAACTTTTTTTAAGATTTTACTTAATTTTTCTAGTTCTTAAAGTGCAGCATAGTTCGAGTCCTGCGTTCTTTCAACAATTGAAGTTTTGAAGTTGTATGACGTTGATAGACATTATGAGGACTAGGAAGAAATGAAAATTTGATCATTGAGTTCACTTGCAATACAAAAGATTTCCTTCGGTTTATTAAGGATGAAAGAAGGTTACTTGAAATCTTATTAGTTTAAAAATTTAAAAAACGACAAAATGAGTTCTTACATATTACGATTGTTACGATGTCTGCACTGTTGATATTATTTCACTTGTGTGCTTAATAAAGAGTGAAAGTCTATTGAAAAAGTATCAAAAACTATCCTTGATAAACTTTACCCTCACTTATTTACAACATTTAAAAATCCAAAAATTTTCAATGTGTTATAAATTTTCCCCATTTTTCGAGCCCTTATTCCTATTTCAATATTGTATTGGCTTCAACAGTAGTCCCATTCGGATACAGAATGAGTTTAGAAGGGATTAAAAGGTTTGAGACATATTCACATTTAGGATTTTCGGCAGGTACCTATTTTATCAGCGATATTTGATGTTATCGCAACACAAAACGCATGATTGACTATTTTGCAGACACTATGTGATTTATAACTCTCAACTGACTGCTAACCATTGTTTTTTGTAGGACTTGCTACCTAATAAGGACTCAAAATGATGGGACAATAGTAAAATGTTTTTTACAGAACAAAAAGTCGAATAAAAAATTATTTATCATAAGCTGGAACGCACTAGATGCCTTTGTTTGACTTTTTGAGTGTTTACCACTTCAATCACCTTTGGTAAGAACAGATTGAACTATTTAAACGATCATTGAACTGTTTTCATGAAAAAGAGTGTTTGAAACACGTTATCGACGCTAAAATCTATATAAAAAAATATTGTTTTTATTTCGGTTGTCAATAATTTTGGTTGTCAATAATATTTTTACCGGCATGAATGAAAAAAACAGCGAGCAGGGCAAACATGAACTGTTTGGTGCTATCAAAATGCGACTATGCCGAACAGATATGGTTCAGTACTTCAGGAGATTTTAACAAATCCCTAAGTATACCCCATTTTTTCAGCTATTTTTAGAGCCCAAAAATGCCGAAAAAATTCTTGACGTGGTTAAAAGGTACCTCTAGCGTGTTTTTGGGAGTAAACTGAGTCCGTCTTTGCGTTCCCAGTTGAGACAAACCTTCATGGTAAGATGGGAAAAAATTTCCCGCCTCGCCATGAAGGTTATGGTGTTTCATCAGTTTTGATACAAAACAACATACACCGAAATTTGACAAAACAATAAAAATAGAAAAATTGTTGAAATACCAACAACCATTGATATAGCCAAATTAAGAGACTTGAGTATTGCCTGGAAAACACAAATTGCACGCAAAAAATTTGTTCGATTACAAAAGGCACACCTCAGCCAATAGAATCTGAGATCGGTCACTGTTCTCAGGATTGAATCTTGAATAACCGTTCAATAACAAATTTTCAAGACAAACAAATTACATTGCATGCAGTAACAATTTAAGCGCCACCAATTGCGCTGCTGATAAGCCAGTTAGATGCCAAGACTATATAGAAGTCCAGAAAATATAAAACCTTGATTTACATTTTTTTAAAGCGATCAAATGTATTTATTGTTGCGCAATTGAAGATTCTTCTTAAATCATTCTTGTAAATAGTTTAAACTATCTTATTGTAGATCAGCAAGATGGATCTTTTTGTTGTGAAGGCCCAAAAGTAACTGACTTTTCAAATGAGCCAAAATTTGAATAAAAAATTTTCTTCTGAAACCAGAACAGATTTAATTGAAACGAACGGAAACCAAACACTTTAATTTTTCTTTTCTTTCCTATAAACTGTGGGCCTGTTTTTAGGTATTTTTTCACCAGCTACTGTGGATATTTGGAACTGAATTTTTTTCTGGTTGATTAATGACATGAACTGCAGAAGATATCATTAGACTTCCAAAGTTCTGCACGGCCTCACAAGGGGCGTAACAGGTTTTTGCTATTTCAAACTAATTCAAGGTAAAATTTTTGAACGTTATGTGTGCCTGCAGAGCAAATTAATGTCTGAAAAAACAATTTTGAAAAATAACAAAACTTGGTACGGCCTTATACGGCGCCGTACTAATTTTTTTAATTTTTCATAGATGTGAAAAGTGCCAAAAACTATTGAAAAAATGACTTGTACAAGATAATCGCTTTTTTTTAAAAACCAATTTTAGGAAGGTAGACTTTATAAATTGGCAATTTGATCAATTGGATACGGTGCCGTAGAAAACTTATTACGGCCTTATGCGGTGCCGTACAAAGTTTTGTAAGTTTTCGAGGGCAGCGTATAAGTCTTAGTAAGTTTTCAAAGTTTCCTCTAAGGTGGTCAACCTGGGTATGTGTCGAGGCCAATTTCTCAAAAACGGCTGAAAGGAACAAAACGCCATTTACAGGGATTCAAGTACTGCTCAAGTTGAGTTCAAATAAAAAAACAGATCAACAATCGGTTCACTCTACGAGGAGATATTCCAACATAAAGGTACAGTACCAAATGACCAAAATGACCCTTTTCGGGTCTTTTTTCTGGACTATGACCAATAACCACTCATTATAACCACCTCTAAAACATATATGTGGACAATCCCCATTATCGGACGGGTCTAACGAACTAAATGTAACCTTACTGTAACTTTGCGAAACTTAATAAACGGCAGGAAACAGTTCCATAAATGTTTATTTTGTCCCCTACAATTTATAGAGAGTCCAATTGCGGAAACATGCAGCTAAAATCAAAGAAAAACTTCTCTTCATCGAATAGGGTGTGAAGCAGTGCTTATAATGGAAAATGCAATTAGTTCGAACAAAGAAGAGTAACAATCGGATTGTGAAAGACATTAAACAAATGGAAACTAATTGAGGGCCATACGTCGTTACGGTTTCAATATATGTGTAATCCAGTTTTCCAGAAATCTACTCCATGCAAGAATTATAGTTTCTGATTGAAAATATAAGGAAGAGGATTCAGATTCAAGTTGATCCACTATAAAACAACCGCGTTTCCTGTTGTTAAAATTTAAAGAAATTAAGGTCTCTTTAAACGGTTTTTCTGGAACTTCAGTATTGATGTTCACTTCAAAAACCCCGAATGGCTCCCAAATTACTGGTTCGATCTAGAATCATCTATAGGGCTGAAGAGTGGGAAGCTTTTATATTAAACCTAACTGTAACTTTGCGAAACTTAATAAACGGCAGGAAATGGTTCCATAAATGTTTATTTTGTCCCCTTTAATTTATAGAGAGTCCAGTTGCGGAAACATGCACCTAACATCAAAGAGAAACTTCTCTTCATCGGATAGGGTGTGAAGCAGTGCTTATAATGGAAAATGCAATTAGTTCGAACTAAGAAGAGTAACAATCTGATTCTGAAAGACTTTAAACAAATGGAAACTAAATGGGGGCCATACGTCGTTACGGTTTCAATATATGTGTAATCCAGTTTTCCAGAGATCTACTTCATGCAGGAATTATAGATTCTGATTGAAAATATAAGGAAGAGGATTCGGATTCAAGTTGATCCACTTTAAAACAACCGCGTTTCCTGTTGTTACAATTTAAAGAAATTAAAGTCTCTTTAAACGGTTTTTCTGGAACTTCAGTATTGATGTTCACTTCAAAAACCCCGAATGGCTCCCAAATTATTGGTTCGATCTAGAAACATCTATAGGGCTGAAGAGTGGGAAGCTTTTATATTAAACCTAACTGTAACTTTGCGCAACTTAATAAACGGCAGGAAATAGTTCCATAAATGTTTATTTTGTCCCCTTTAATTTATAGAGAGTCCAGTTGCGGAAACATGCACCTAACATCAAAGAGAAACTTCTCTTCATCGGATAGGGTGTGAAGCAGTGCTTATAATGGATAATGCAATTAGTTCGAACTAAGAAGAGTAACAATCTGATTCTGAAAGACTTTAAACAAATGGAAACTAAATGGGGGCCATACGTCGTTACGGTTTCAATATATGTGTAATCCAGTTTTCCAGAGATCTATTTCATGCAGGAATTATGGTTTCTGATTGAAAATATAAGGAAGAGGATTCGGATTCAAGTTGATCCACTTTAAAACAACCGCGTTTCCTGTTGTTACAATTCAAAGAAATTAAAGTCTCTTTAAACGGTTTTTCTGGAACTTCAGTATTGATGTTCACTTCAAAAACCCCGAATGGCTCCCAAATTACTGGTTCGATCTAGAAACATCTATAGGGCTGAAGAGTGGGAAGCTTTTATATTAAACCTAACTGTAACTTTGCGAAACTTAATAAACGGCAGGAAATAGTTCCATAAATGTTTATTTTGTCCCCTTTAATTTATAGAGAGTCCAGTTGCGGAAACATCCACCTAACATCAAAGAGAAACTTCTCTTCATCGGATAGGGTGTGAAGCAGTGCTTATAAAGGAAAATGCAATTAGTTCGAACTAAGAAGAGTAACAATCTGATTCTGAAAGACTTTAAACAAATGGAAACTAAATGGGGGCCATACGTCGTTACGGTTTCAATATATGTGTAATCCAGTTTTCCAGAGATCTACTTCATGCAGGAATTATAGTTTCTGATTGAAAATATAAGGAAGAGGATTCGGATTCAAGTTGATCCACTTTAAAACAACCGCGTTTCCTGTTGTTACAATTTAAAGAAAATAAAGTCTCTTTAAACGGTTTTTCTGGAACTTCAGTATTGATGTTCACTTCAAAAACCCCGAATGGCTCCCAAATTACTGGTTCGATCTAGAAACATCTATAGGGCTGAAGAGTGGGAAGCTTTTATATTAAACCTAACTGTAACTTTGCGAAACTTAATAAACGGCAGGAAATAGTTCCATAAATGTTTATTTTGTCCCCTTTAATTTATAGAGAGTCCAGTTGCGGAAACATCCACCTAACATCAAAGAGAAACTTCTCTTCATCGGATAGGGTGTGAAGCAGTGCTTATAAAGGAAAATGCAATTAGTTCGAACTAAGAAGAGTAACAATCTGATTCTGAAAGACTTTAAACAAATGGAAACTAAATGGGGGCCATACGTCGTTACGGTTTCAATATATGTGTAATCCAGTTTTCCAGAGATCTACTTCATGCAGGAATTATAGTTTCTGATTGAAAATATAAGGAAGAGGATTCGGATTCAAGTTGATCCACTTTAAAACAACCGCGTTTCCTGTTGTTACAATTTAAAGAAAATAAAGTCTCTTTAAACGGTTTTTCTGGAACTTCAGTATTGATGTTCACTTCAAAAACCCCGAATGGCTCCCAAATTACTGGTTCGATCTAGAAACATCTATAGGGCTGAAGAGTGGGAAGCTTTTATACTAAACCTAACTGTAACTTTGCGAAACTTAATAAACGGCAGGAAATAGTTCCATAAATGTTTATTTTGTCCCCTTTAATTTATAGAGAGTCCAGTTGCGGAAACATGCACCTAACATCAAAGAGGAACTTCACTTCATCGGATAGGTTGTGAAGCAGTGCTTATAATGGAAAATGCAATTAGTTCGAACTAAGAAGAGTAACAATCTGATTCTGAAAGACTTTAAACAAATGGAAACTAAATGGGGGCCATACGTCGTTACGGTTTCAATATATGTGTAATCCAGTTTTCCAGAGATCTACTTCATGCAGGAATTATAGTTTCTGATTGAAAATATAAGGAAGAGGATTCGGATTCAAGTTGATCCACTTTAAAACAACCGCGTTTCCTGTTGTTACAATTTAAAGAAAATAAAGTCTCTTTAAACGGTTTGTCTGGAACTTCAGTATTGATGTTCACTTCAAAAACCCCGAATGGCTCCCAAATTACTGGTTCGATCTAGAAACCTCTATAGGGCTGAAGAGTGGGAAGCTTTTATACTAAACCTAACTGTAACTTTGCGAAACTTAATAAACGGCAGGAAATAGTTCCATAAATGTTTATTTTGTCCCCTTTAATTTATAGAGAGTCCAGTTGCGGAAACATGCACCTAACATCAAAGAGGAACTTCACTTCATCGGATAGGTTGTGAAGCAGTGCTTATAATGGAAAATGCAATTAGTTCGAACTAAGAAGAGTAACAATCTGATTCTGAAAGACTTTAAACAAATGGAAACTAAATGGGGGCCATACGTCGTTACGGTTTCAATATATGTGTAATCCAGTTTTCCAGAGATCTACTTCATGCAGGAATTATAGTTTCTGATTGAAAATATAAGGAAGAGGATTCGGATTCAAGTTGATCCACTTTAAAACAACCGCGTTTCCTGTTGTTACAATTTAAAGAAAATAAAGTCTCTTTAAACGGTTTTTCTGGAACTTCAGTATTGATGTTCACTTCAAAAACCCCGAATGGCTCCCAAATTATTGGTTCGATCTAGAAACATCTATAGGGCTGAAGAGTGGGAAGCTTTTATACTAAACCTAACTGTAACTTTGCGAAACTTAATAAACGGCAGGAAATAGTTCCATAAATGTTTATTTTGTCCCCTTTAATTTATAGAGAGTCCAGTTGCGGAAACATGCACCTAACATCAAAGAGGAACTTCACTTCATCGGATAGGTTGTGAAGCAGTGCTTATAATGGAAAATGCAATTAGTTCGAACTAAGAAGAGTAACAATCTGATTCTGAAAGACTTTAAACAAATGGAAGCTAAATGAGGGCCATATGTCGTTACGGTTTCAATTTATGTGTAATCCATTTTTCCAGAGATCTACTTTATGCAAGGAATTATAGTTTTTAACTTAATATATAAGAAAGAGTGATTGGATTCAAGTTGGACTTTAAAGTGATTGGACTTTAAAACCACTTTTAAACTTTCTCTAAACCGTTTTTCTGAAACCAGTTCTTTCGGTACCACTCAGAATCGATATGTGAGCAGCCAATTCATAAACAGAGGCGCGTGAAAAATAAAAATTCCAAATTTTGCAAAATTGGTGCGTTACTGCCTTTTTGAATTTTTTTGAGCACTCACTGAAAGTAATTTTGGGGTTTGCTGTAGTGTAGGTCGACAAATATTAGCTCAAATTGCTTCATATAAGGATCATTGTAAAGCTCTTGTAATAAACTTCAACATTTGGTTTGCTAATTTTACTAAAAATAAACAATTTTTTACTGCAGAAAACTATTTAAAAAGTTAAGGTAAGTTAAGGTAATTTTACCTTAACACAGTTCAGGTAATTTTTTACCTTAACTCCAGTTAAGGTAAAGTTAAGGTAACTTTTACCTTAACAGAGGTTTACCTTAACTGCGTTAAGGTAACTTTACCTGAACTTTTTTTAGTGTGTACTCGTGGCATATATAAATGCAGTTTCAAATGTAGTTTATTGAAAGAATTGTGCAATGAATACTCGTTTGTCAGTGTTTATCTGATAAGTTGCAACAATCTTTTCAAAACAGCTCCGAAGTGCAACCATTGTCTTTATGCAGACCTTATGCCCACGTTTACCTCTAACTTCACGTTAACGCACAGCCATAAGTTTAGAAATTGCCGTTATTTTTGAAGTAACCGAAAATGTGTTGACTTCGCCAAAACATACGTTTTAATTGTGATTATTAAGCAACCAAGTTTATCTAACATTCCAACCTCCAAAATGCTGACTCAAACCTTTAAATTGTGCAAGTCGTGCAGATGAACATGTCTTTCTATCCCCTTAAAGTGCCGATTGCCGTTTGCAACCGGTTAAATTAGCGCCATTTGATTCGCTGATGGCTTTCTGAATTCAAATTACTACCTCCGATTACGTTACCGACAATTTTCATGACAGTTGCTGTCATTTTTCACGTTAATGCTGTTACATAACCAACTATAAATGCATTGGTGCGTGAGCAATAAGGAGAGAATGACAGCTAAGCAGAATGACGAAATCATTCCCAGTATGCCGAATTCGTCGTTTTACACATATTTCAATTTGCTATGACCTTTTTTGGCATATAAATCGAATAATTAGCTACAGTTAGAAATTTTGATTTTAATTACGATAGTTATTCTGTTATACTGTGTTAACGTTTGAGCTTGTGAACAGTTGGCAATGGAATCGGCTTTGATGTTGTTATGCTTAGTGCACGCGTTGAGTACATGTTCGCTTAGCGCGTGTGTGTTTATAGAGCGACTGTTGAGGAATTTTCCGTTGCGAGAGAAATAAAATAAGGAGAGAATAAGGACAAAGAATTGTGCGTGAGAGAGAAAAGAAGTCTAGTAACTAACTCGAATAGGAATTAGATGAGAATAGTCACCGCCACCGCCGCCGATAGAAAATACCATACTTCGGGGAATTGTAACAGAAGACCTTCCCTTCCAGCTTTGTTCCCTATTATCCATTGTTGAGCAACTTTTCCTTCATAAATTCACATTTCCATCTAGTAGCTACCTCTTAAGTGCCTTTAGCGCCTGCACAGCGTGAATTCATAGTCTAGTAGCTGTGGTTGTTGTGCCTTTGGAGTGTTGTTGCGCTTTTTGCTTCTTGTCTATCAAGCTATCGAGGTATAGAAAGAAAAGTGAACAAAGAACGAATTCTAAACATCTAAAAAATACGCAATAAGCAAAAGTATTCATAATATAGATTTTTTCACAACGTCAGAGGCTAAAAGCTTCCCATTCGTGCAATACACGAACCCTTTAAAAAGAGGGTAAAAACGGAGAGGGGGTTAATTTTCAATACTAGTTCAGCAAATCGAACCTCGTTCAGGCTTGCGTACACTTGGCCCATTTTGGGTAATTCTGACTGAAATTGTGAGACTAGCATTGCTTTGCAGTTCTAATATTTCCCCAGATTTCCATATATGCATATACTCAAAATTTACATTTACTTTGTAATTCACAACACATTTGCTTATATTACTTTGGTGTTAGATAGCGTTATTGCATGTATTTGTCCTTACTCGTTTCATTCCATTTAGTTTTTGCTCTCGGCTTCTTTGCTGTAATTCCTATTACATAACTCATATTCTTTTGCATTTTATCTTCAGCATTCTCATTCTAACATTTTTCGTCTTATTTCTCATTTTCATTTTTGCTACTTCGTATAAACTTCACGTTTGTATTTGAGACCGCAATATCACATTTTACAAAATTGCGCAAAAGTCCTATCGAGGAGGTTAAAATTTCAGTAAAATCGGGCCTTTTCGGTCCCCTTTTTCTGCAGGGTTGGAATTTTCAACCCTATTTTTCATTATAAGCCCAACTTTTTTTCAAAAGAAATAAATTTCAACCCTCTTTTGTCAAGAAATCAACCGTTTTTTTACCATTTATTCAAGCATATCATTGTTTACTTCATTTGAATATCAAAACCGTTCATTTGTGCGCGATTCGCTGTTATAACTAATAGATAACCACGAGAGTTTATAAAAGTTATTATGGGCAAAAATGAGGAGTCCAAAATTGAGAGCCCGTCCAAAGTGATCGACAGAGAGGGTCGCGAAACATGGAAAGGGCGCTTCGACTTTTTAATGACTCTGATCGGGTTCAGTGTTGGAATTGGGAATTTATGGAGATTTCCCTACTTGTGTTACAAAAACGGAGGAGGTGTGTTCTTAATCCCCTACTTTATAGCCCTGTTCGGGGCGGGGGTTCCGCTTATTTTCCTTGAAGTATCGCTGGGTCAGTTCATGTCCAAGAGTGGAACTTCTGCCTGGAACTTGTTTCCACTTGCCAAGGGTCTGGGAGTGGCGACTTTGATTATTGTTAGCAATTTGAGTCTGTATTACATTGTGGTTATCGCCTGGACTATTTACTATCTCTACTCTACGTTTACGCTGGATGATATGCCCTGGACCGTTTGTGATCCAAATTGGGGTCCGGCTTGTTTGGAATCGGTTTCACAGGAAACCAAAAATGCAAGTGGAGCATCGGAACCAGGTTCCAACATTGGCTTTAAAGAACCGGCTGAGCTTTTCTGGACTCAAAATGTCCTTGGACTTTCGAAAACGATGGAAGAAACTGGATCGTTGCAGCCACATATGGTGATATGTCTGGCTGTGTCTTGGTTCATAGTCTACGTGTGCATTGTTCGGGGTGTTCAGTGGACTGGAAAAATTGTGTGGTTCACTGGCCTCTTTCCTTATTTCATGTTGGCCATTTTGTTCATTCGGGGAATTACCCTTAAAGGTGCTATGGATGGAATTACCTACTATTTAAAGCCAGATTTATCCAGGCTGGGGGACGGAAATGTCTGGTTAGACGCTGGAACTCAAATCCTATTTTCCATGTCGCTGGCTACAGGAACTATGCCAACACTTGGCAGTTATAACCAGTACAATCATAACTGTTTAAAAGACGCATTACTATTTTCAGTTATAAACTGCGCCACCAGTTTTTTCGGGGGACTGTGCATATTCTCAGTGTTGGGTTATATGGCACATGAACGAAACATTCCAATTTCTCAGGTTGCCGAAAAGGGCCCGGGTTTGATCTTCATCGCGTACCCGAAAGCGCTGTCTTTAATGCCATTCGGCGCCAAGGTCCTTAGTGGCATGTTTTTCCTTATGATTCTTTTCCTAGGTCTCGATAGTCAATTTGTTGGCGTTGAGGGATTAGTTTCGCAACTTACGGACGCGTTTCCGAATAAATATTTTCGTCACAGACACGCGCGTCCAATTTTGATCACGTTTATCTGCTCACTTTTCTACGTCATCGGGTTAATTTTCGCCACTAACAGCGGAATGTATTATTTCCAAATTATGGATTTTTACTCAGCAAGTGGTTTTGTTCTGCTTTTCGTGGGTTTCGGTGAGGCTATTGCCATTGCGTATTGTTATGGTGGAAAACGCTACATCAAAGATCTCGAAGCTATGATGTCTGTCAAAATTCCCACATATTTCCTGTATTCGTGGTACCTGATAACCCCAGTTACGTGCATAGCCATAACAGTAATGTACTGGGTCAAATTCGAACCCCTAAGCTACAACGACTATACGTACCCGCTTTGGAGTTCCTTACTGGGGTGGTCTATTGTCATATTTTGCTGTGGTTCTGTACCCATGACGGCTCTTATACAAGTATGTAGGCATCGCAACAATATTAGTGACGTCAAACGAGCAGTCCTCCGCGAACATCAGATCCACCCGAATTCGGAGCAGCCTTACGAGGTTATCCAGCGTGACGTATCGGCGGGTTCTGAGAGCTTTCCGGCCGTCGCGAATGGTCAATGTGACTTGCCGTATGGACCAAACAAACCCCAGTTTTCTTACGTCTGACATGTTTAACTTAGGATTTGTTTTCAAACCCCTCGCGCTGAGCAGCCATTTCAACAGTTTTATGATTTCCATGCATATTTGCCCTGTGACGTCACGTATATTATGCACCCCTTTTAGTGATAATTCAACAAGCGTTCTTTCAAAAATACCGAATTGGATAATAATTTTGTATTTCGCAATTTGTGTATACACTCTTATATCTGCGATCTTCCTTTGAGGGGGGGGGGGGGGGGTGAGATGCCTGGGGGTTTGTGAAAACATTTTCATAATCTGTTACCTCTTTAATTAATTACCATTATGATGTATTTTTGTGTACAATCATTTCCAATGTCACAATTATTTGCCACTTTCTTTTGAGAATTGCCTCTAAAAAGAGTTCTACCTTAATTACTGACTGAGAGGAAATTGAATTGTTAACTTAAATTTGACTAATAATTTTTGAAACTGTTTCTCAAAATTTATCATACTTCACAAGTTATCATATGATTTTGGGGTGGAAATGTTAGAGTTAAATTATGTATGGAAAAGATAAGGTTGCCGTAAAAATACGACCCAAGTTTAGATAAGAAAAATGCTCAAGGACAATAGCCCATTGAATAACCCTTAATTTTCTGTGACTTGAGGCCTCGAGTCTTAGGTTCCCTTTAATCATAGTACTGAAATTAGCAAAATCAGTATTTTGTAGTTGTTATGGCTTCAAAACGTTTTGTTCCCGGGGAAAGAAACAGTTTCAACACAGTACTATTTCATTATCTACAAGCTGTAAATATCTTATCGATGAAGTGAATTATTGTTCTCGCTTAGTGTTGCTGTCACTTTCGCTCTTGGATTTGGCTAAAAGAGCATCGACTTAATGCACTAATCACAATTTGGCCATGTTTGACAAGCAGTAGCTTTCGTGACATTTTAAATCGTAATCATATAAAGGTTATTTTTATGCTTAAAATGCACTGAAGTCTAAATTTTGTCCACCAAAATGATTCAATTAATTGAACTCATTTAACGGCATTTTTTGAAAACCAGTTTTCAAGAAACTACATGATAGGTTTGGGAATCTTTGCTGGCAGCAAGATCAGCTCAAGCTACAACACAAAGTAAAAGAGTAACACTGCTCCTTTACTTTGTGTTCCTAATACATTGAACACAAAAATTTAGTCAAAGAGGAACTTCTGAAAGATTTCCCTCAGTGTTCAGACAAGAAAGAAGAACGATTTTTGATATTCAACATTTTAATGATTCTAATGGCAGGAACGATTGTGTTTATCCGTTTTTTATTTCGTACTTCGAGATTGAGTCTGCGTTTCATATTGACTTGATAGGCAATTGCTGTATAAACTCAAGCAGTTTGTTTAGAATAGGTGAAGAGTGAAACTACTTTTTTGAAAAGTCAGAATCAGAAAGTTTTTACGCTGTATGACAAAAACGGTAAAAATGGATAAAGTGAAACAGTGTCTTGATTGACGAAGTGATAAGTGAAAAACTTATCAATTAAACTTATCAGTGAAAAACAACAATCTTGATTAATGAAGCGAATTATTAAGAAATCTTTGCTCTCGAACCAAGTTTATAGCAATAACTGTAAACGTGTTGACTTTTTTATGCAAATTTTTTGCTTGACCGTTTTTGCGTATTTCTTATAGAACATTCTTTGACATCTCAAATGACTTTCACGCTTTTGTTCATTTTTGAGTGATCCCTTTTGCTCTCACTCCGAAGTAAAGCTTGATGCTAAATTAAAATCGATTTCAGCATAGCAACAATAAATGCCTGATACCCGAGTGGGCAGTGTTTCTGGCGAGGGATCGTGATGTCCCTTGTTCGAATCCCATTGTAGTCAACAATTTTTGTACTTAAAAAATTATCTAGGCTACCATCCCTGAATTGAATTGCATCGCTTGTCATTCGAGAGCAATTCATCCAAAATTAGTCGGTTTATGTTTAACTGACTATCAATCATCTTAGAAGAGCATTTAAAACAGTAAACATAGCAATAAATACACAAAATAAATTTATGTTTTTTTTTTAATCGATTGTTCTATTTTGATTTAAAAAATACCAATCGATTGCTTTGTTTTGATTTGAAATTTTTTAAAAAAATTAGTGGAAATGAATAGGCTTCAAAATTGAATAAAGCAGATAAAAAATAAAGGACACGCAACATTCGTCAACAGCCAAATTTCTAAAGAATAAGCTATTAAATGGTAAAGTTCGAAACCAGGCAGCCAACGATAAAAAAAAACAAAAAAAATTGTTGACTACAAATGGATTCCGCGACAAGAAAAATTTCTCAAAATTTTAACGGAAAACTTTCAATTAGAACGCAAAATATTGATTCAATGAGAACGGTCGTTAATTAGAACAAGCAACAACAGCGAAAAATTTGCTGACATAATTGATCGTTAACAAGAAACTGAGATAAAAAATCGGAACGACTACAAAGATTAGGAAGACGCAAAAAATAAATCTATGAAAACAAAATGTTTGAAGTGGTAAAACCCGTGAAGTTTATCGGTAGTCTTTAGACAGATTCAAATTGGCTTCACCAGACTAACAAGCAAAATTGTCATCAACAAAACAAACAAATAAAACAACAAAACTTTTATTACGCGCGAGCACATGCGACATGTTTATTACACGCGACATGTTTTAATCTTTCAAACGTTGAGGACAACTGCGTCAAATTGTTGAAACACATATGAAGAAAGCAAAGTTTTAAAACATAACAGAATTTATCACGGTGTAATTGAGACTTGTCTTTGACATGAATAAACCACAGAACAACAAAAATTGACAAAAAAAAATCAAATTTTAACGTCGTTTTTACAGACAGGTAGTACCAAGGGTATTTGAACCGTCAGATTTGATGTAAAGTGCAAGAATCAATACATGTTTGCTTAATTTGACAGCCAAAGAGAACTATCATTAGTTAAAATAAGTAACAGAGCAAAACTATGAAAACTGTTAAATTCTAAGAAATCTCATTAATTTTTGGAAAGCATATCCTGTCAATTTTGATAAAACTGTTACATATGAATCGAAACAAAAAAACTAATATAAAATATGACTCATTAGAGAGCCAATGCGAGCTGCTTTTTGAGACAAAAGAAAGGAAACAGAGACCAAAGGAAAACGTTCAACATCCAAAACATCCTTTATACTTTTGGAAAACAAATGGTGTAAAGGATGTTAATTCTCCTTAAAATTTTAATTTTAATGGTTAAGTAAGCTTAAACATTAGCAAGCTATCGAGATCTTTCACTAAAAAAAACGAATTGAAAATAGAACACAAAAGAAAAATAAAACGGCAAAAACGACAAAGCCATTCTCTATAGTCTAAAAAATTTGGATCAAAGTCGTTAAAACACCATCTACCAATAGACTTGAAACTCTCTGGAGACTGCGTTTTATTGTATTTGAATAGTTTCAATAATTGCAATACTCTTCGCAGACCAGAATAGTTGCCTGTCAAAGTTCGCTTAATGACAGCTGACCGAAAATGAGGAGCCACGATCATATAGTAATTTCGGCGTCTACGAAGTCTTTTTGAAAAAGTGAATCAAATTCTTGTGTTTTCCTTGTTTTATTTGTTCTTTTTGAAGTCTCATGGCTAATCATCAATAACAAAATATTCAATTAGCTTCCCAAAATTGAATAAACAAATCTAAATATTCTTTCAGTTGAAACCTAATGGCTCTTATATCTTTGACTAAAATTTTTTTAGGAAAATTGGGAAAATTGCCGTAGTCTTTTAATTTTGCTGCCCACTTCTGTATTCTGTCAACTTGATGCACATTCACAGACAACATAGGTTACAGATTCTCACTAGAGAAACAAAAGTCCAATTTTCATGGTGGACATAATTTCAAAATAACAGTTTTCTTGTCTTGGGTTCAACAAGTTTTTGTAATTTTCTTAAACTTATAGACATAATAATCTGACGAAAATATAGCTTAGAGAACAAATATTGAACTTGTAACATACTAGTTGTCTTTTAATTAACAGTTTTAGGACACTGACATTCAAGCTTTATTTAAATCTTCGCGATTTCGTGACACTTAATTTTCTCTGAGTTTATGTTTTTGTTTTTTTTTTGCCATACCACAACAATAAAGACACTTCCCTTCGGTTACGGAAAAAAGAGCACTTTAATATACAAAACGTCTACACCGAATAACTCAGGGTTCAAACAGATTAGGTTTCAATTGCTTTCAATTTTTAACTGAGTTTTTGATATTTGAATCTATTTGTCACATTTTTGGCTGTATGACATATTCTGGATATTGTCACGTATCAATGTTTACGCATTGAAGCTAAAAAAGAATTTATTTCCTATTTTTAGTTGACGGCTAATGCTCTTATTGACTTTGAAACTTATTGTTCTCAAATACTTAAATTTATTATCAATTTTTGCTCTTTTGTTCACATTTGCCGGAGAGTTGCCTGGTCTGCTTTTGAACAATCCACTATATTTTCTAAAGAGTTATTAAGTTTTTTTAATGCTGCAGAACTTTTTTTTTATTTGACGCTATTTCAGTTTTCGTCTTTTTTTGCTAATGCCATTTCGACTCTGTTCTTAATTGTTTGTAAAAAATAGATTTTGATTTCTTACAGAAAATAACATTTCTTTTTGCATTTCAAACTGATTTTGTAGTTTCCCTTGTCTGCTAGTCTTGTCAATGACAGGTTTCAGCGGTTCTCTATTGTGACTTTTTATTATTTAATTGTCCCAATAATGACTGGTTTCAATGGCTCCGATGAAAATACCTTAGAATTTATCTTTTGTTTAATAAATGAAAGCTGATAATTTTTATGGGTATGCCAATTTTCAACCTGTTTTTACCTGACTTGCTACCGAGGCTCCTTAAAGACAAATCCAATCTGTTTTGAATTGAGGTACAAGATGATTTATTTATTTTAAGGTTTATCTGATCTGATTTTGAACTTTTTTTAAAAAATTGTATACTGAATTTGATTGTACGTGATCTGCTAATGTTTTCTTTGCTTGGACTGTCTTGTACTCTTATGGATGGCAGTCATCACTGGCTTTCCAATGCGGCCTGTTAGCGGTTTTCTTTAGGTGGTGGTTTTAAAAATATTTTTAAGCTACTAACCAATTAACTTCAAAAAATGTGTAGTTTAAAGTTTTTACTTCTTCCTCATGTGGAAAGAAGATGATTGAAAAAAGTAAATGAGCTGGTTCGAACGTTAATTGTGGACACAATTAACCCAGCCTTCTTGTTTGTATTTTCAGTTGACCGTTGACAGTTTTCGTTGACAGTTGACCGTATTGTGTTTATAATTTCAAGATCTCACAATTCGTCCTTAATTTTTGTCTGCCCCTCTGTCGCCTTTATTCAGCTTGGTTAAGGTAATTTTCTGCACAATTTACTGCGGTTGTGACAAAATAAGTTTCTTTATTCTTTTTTTAAAAAATTCAATCAATGGAAAACCCTATGCTCTTTTCTGACAGGTTTTTCGAAAATTTTAAAATAAATTTGTAGTTTTTGCCTAGTTTTTTTGAGTGGCTGATTAGGTTAGATATTCAATTTCTTACTTAATTGACTGCGCCAACACTTTATCTCAGCTCTTATTTTTTTAGCCGCCAAAAACTTGGAGCAGACCATCCATTTCAAAATTCTTTAAATTGTTGTCTTCACACAAATCTCTGTTAGAAATTTTTTGAGCAGTTGCACCATGCGGTCCATGAAGGTTTAATGGAATCTATTTACTGTTTTAAGGTGAAAGATGACCTGCCACCAAAACTCTTTAAAGAGAAGTCCAATCTGCTTTTAATTGAGGTACAAGTTGATTTATTTATTATAAGGTTTATTTGATGCTATTTAAAATTTTTTGATTTGTTTTTTTTTTAATTTTGCACCTAATTCGGTTTTATTTAATGATTTTGATGCTTCTTTGTTTGGTCTGTCTTTTAGTCTTATAAATGGCAGTCATCACTGGCTTTCCAATGCGGTATGTTTTGTTTTTTTTTCAATGTGGCGTTAAAAACATTTTTAAAACTTACTAATTCTTTAAACTCGAAAAATGCGTTTTTTAAAGTTTTTTTTGTTTTCTCATTTGGGAGGCAGTTGAGTGAAATATGTGATTTAGCTGGTTGGAAAGCTAAGTGCGAACAAATTTTACTGAGCCCCCATATTTCCATTTTCAGTTGACCTTTGACGGTTTTGTTGACAGCTGACTCTATTGTGTTTAAAATTTTAAGAGCTCACAATGCTACCTCAAGTTTTTTTCTGCCTTCATAACCCCACTTTTTTCAGCTTGGTTTGACCGTAATTTGAGTTGACAGCTGACGGTTTTGTTTATGATTGACCGTTTTGTGTTTGTAATTTAAAGCATCACAATCTGTCTTGAATTTTTTTCTGCCCTTATGTCCCCCTTTTTCTCCGCCTGGTTTAGTTAATGTTCTGCTCAGACAGGTTTTAAAACTTTTTTTGTCCACCTATCCTAATTTTGTCGCCAGTTGTCTCGCATATGAATCCTCAGAATTTTTTCCTACTGTACTGCGGTCTTGACAAATTAATTTTCGCTATATTTTTGAAGGCCATATGCTCTTTTCAGGCAAAATTTTGCTAATTTTAAATAACGCATAATTTTCGCCTAGTTGATTTGTGTGTTTGATTAGGCTAGGTATACATTTTTCTATTTACTCGACTGCACAATTTCGTCTTTTAATTTAATTTTATTGCCTCCAGTAACTTTGAGCAAACCATCCACTTCAGATTAGGTTTAATTGGTTTTCTCAGGCAATCTTTGTAATGAATTTTTTCGAGCAATTGCAGCATTTGGTCTATGAATTTATATTAGATTCTGTCTATTGATTTTAGTTGAAAGATGAATATTGTTATGAGTTAGACAAATTGCAATCTTTTTGTATTTGGTTTTCCACCGAGTCGTTCGAGTCTTTATAAGAACAATTCCCATCTGCTTTGAATTGAGCAAAAAGTTGATTTAATTAATTTTGTGGTGAGATTTATTTATTTGGTTTAAAGTTGATTTATTTAATCTGATGTTTTTTGACATCTTTAGTTGTTTTTAATTTCATTTTGATTTTGATTGTAAGTAAAGTTTTTGATGCTTTTTTGTATAGATTTTCTTTTAGTCTTATGAATGGCAGGCATCACTTGGATTCCACTGCGGCATGCTATTGTTTTCTTTTAGTGGTGGCTTTAGAAACTTTTTTTTAAAAAAAATTACTTGCTAACTGATGCCGAAAAATGTGTATTTTTTAAGTCGATTCCTCTTTCTCATTCGGGAGGCAGCTGAGTGAAAATGTGATTGATTTGGTTTGAACGTTATGTGTGAACACATTTTACCGAGCCCTCTTGTTTCTAATTTCAAATGACTGTTGACAGTTTTCATTGACACTTGACCGTTTGTGTTAAAATTTTCAAGACCTCAAAATGTGTCCTCACTTTTTTCTACCCTTACGTCGCCATTTTTTTTGGCTTGATATGGTTAATTTTCTGCACAGATCGGTTTTTCAATCTTCTTTTGTCCAACTAACCTAATTTTGATGCCAGTTTTTTTCTTAGTTTCCTGCGGTCTCTTGACAAATTAAATTTCGTCATCTTTTTTAGGGTCCTCTGCTTTTTTCCGGAATATTTCTGTTAATTTTGAATTACTCGTTGTTTTTGCCCATTTGGTTCGTAGGTTTGATTAGGTTAGGTACACAGTTTCCTATGTTTTGGAATGCACCAACTCTTAATCTCAGATCTTAGTTGCCACCAATAAATTTGATCAGTTCATCCAATTCAGATTTAGTGAAATTGGTGTTTTCGGGCAAAGCTCTGCAATGAAAATATTTTTGAGTTTTTGCAGGATTTGGTCTATGAAATTATATTAGAATCTGTTTAATGTTTTTAGGTGAAAGATGATGAGTGTTATGGATCTGCCAATTTTCAATCTTCTTATACATGACTTGCTACCGAGTGTCTTTGAAATCATGTCCAATCTGCATTGTATTGAGGGACAAGTTGATTCATTTAATGTGAGTTTGTTCTGTTTTTTTACTTTTTTTTCAAAAGAGTATATCGAGTTTGATTGTAAATATTTTTGATGTTATTTAGTTTGGATTGTCTTGCAGTCTTATGAATGGCAGGCATCATTGCTTTCCAATGCTGCATGGTGATGTTTTATTTTAGTGGTGGCGTTAAAATACTTGTTTTAACCATACTAACCAATTAATGTTGAAAAATTTTCAACAATGTTTTTTCCTCTCCATCATTTGGAAGGCAATTGAGTGAAAATTATGAATGGGCTTGTGGGAACGTTATGTGTTAACACATATTAACGAGACCCTTTCTTTCTGGTTTCAGTTGACCGTTGACAATTGTCGTTGGCAGTTCAACGTATTGTGTGTATAATTTTAAGATCTCACAATGTGTCCTTATTTTTTCTGCACTCATGTCGCCTTATTTCAGCATGATTTAGGTAATTTTGAGTTGTTTTTCTAAGACAAAGCTGTGTAATGAAACTTTTTGAGAGGTTGCAGCATGTGCCCTATGAAGTTATTATAGAATCTATTTATTGTTTTAACGTGAAAGATGACTTGCTACTTGGTCCCTTTGAAGAGAAATCTAATCTGCTTTGAAATGAGGTATAAGTTGGTTTATTTGATTAAAGGTTTCTTTGATGCTATTTTAACTTTTTCATTTGGTTTTCTATAAGTATGTACTGAGTTCGATTGCAAGTAATGTTTTCAAAGTTTTTTCTGCTTGGGTTGTCTTTTAGTCTTATAAAAGGCAGCCATCACTGGCTTTCCAATGCGGCATGTTGTAGTTTTCTTCTCGTGGTGGCGTTAAAACCATTTTCTTTTTAAATTTTACTAACTAATTAAAATAAAAAAACGTGTATATTTAAAGTTTTTTCTCTTCCTTTGAGTTCACCGTTGACAATTTTTGTTGACAGTTGATGGTTTTTTTGTGTATTATTTCAGAACCTCACCACGTGCCCTAAATTTTTGCTGTCTTTTTGTCGCCTTTTTTAAATTTGGTATAGTTAATTTTCTGCAAAAATAGGTTTTACAGTCTTCTCTTTTCTATAACTAACCTAATTTTGCTGCCAGTTTTCTCTGATTTGAATTACAGATTTTTTCCTATTTTACTGCTGTCGTGACTATTTAATTTTCCTTTTTTTAAAAAAACTTCAATCTATGGAAGACCATATGCTTTTTTCCGACAAGTTGTTTAAAATTTTAATTAACTCGAGATTTTTGTTTAGTTCATTTGAGTGCTTGATTGGGACAAGTATACAATTTCCTATCTACTGGACTACACCAACACTTTATATCAGCTCTCATTTTACTAGCCGTCAATTACTTGGAGCAAACCATCCATTACATTTTCTCTAAGCTGTTGTTCTCAGGCAAAGCTCTGTAATGAAACTTTATGAGCAGTTGCAGCATGGGGTCCATGAAGTTATAATAGAATCTATTTATTGTTTTAACTTGAAAGATGACTTGCTGACTTGCTACCGAGTTTTTTCAAGACAAATCTAATCTGATTGGAATTGAGGTATAAGTTGATTTATTTGATTTACGGTTTCTTTGATGCGATTTTAATTTTTCCAATTGTTTTTCTATTAGTATGTACTGAGTTCGATTGCAAGTAACGTTTTCGAAGTTTTTTGCTTGGGTTGTCTTTTAGTCTTATAAATGGCAGCCATCACTGGCTTTCCAATGCAGCATGTTGTAGTTTTCTTTCAGTGGTGGCGTTAAAAACATTTCTAAATGCTAATTTTGGTGCCATATTTCTCTTAAATGAATCAATTTTTTCTTATTATACTCTGTCTTCTTGACAAATTAAATTTTCTCATGCTTTTGAAGGCCATCTGCTCTTTTCTGGCAGTTTTTATAAATTTCAAATAATTCGCAGTTTTAGCTTAGTTTCTTTGAATGGTTGATTAGGATAGGTATACAATTTCCTATGTACTGGACAGCACCAACGCTTTATTTCAGTTATTATTTTTTTAGCCGCCAATAACCTGGAGCAAACCTAGCTTTTCATATTCCTTTACACTGTTGTTCTCAGGCAAAGCTCTGTAAGGAAACTTTTCAGCAGTTACAGCATTGGGTCTATGGTCCTTGAAGTTATAAGAGAATCTATTCATTGTTTTATCGTTAAAAATGACTCGCTACCTGGTCCCTTTAATGAAAAATCTAATCCGCTTTGATTTGAAGTACAAGTTGATTTATTTTATTTAAGGTTTGTTTGATGCTAATTTAATTTTTTTTATTCGTTTTTCTATTAGTATGTACTGAGTTCGATTGCAAGTAACGTGTTCGATGTTTTTTTCTGCTTGGGTTGTCTTTTAGTTTTATAAATGACAGCCATCACTGGCTTTTCAATTCGGCATATTGTAGTTTTCTTTTCGTGGTGGCGTTAAAACTTTTTTTAAATTTTACTAACTAATTAAAATAAAAAACGTTTATATTTAAAGTTTCTCTCTTCCTTTGTGTAGACCGTTGACAATTTTCGTTGACAGTTGACCTTATTGTGTAGAAAATTTCAAGAACAAGAACTCACAATGTGTCTTTAATTTTACTCTGCCTCTAGGTTGTTTTTTCAGCCATTTTTCTCTGATACGAATCCATAGAATTTTTTTCTTATTATACTGCCGTCTTGAAAAATTAAGTGTTTCTATACTTCTGAAGGCCATATGTTTTTTTCTTGCAATTTTTTGTTAATTTTAAATAACTCGTAACTTTTGCTCAGTTGATTTGTGTTGTTGGTTAGGTTAGGTAAACAATTACCGATGTACTGGAGTTATCCAACACTCAATCTCAGCTCTTAATTTGATTGGTGCCAATAACTTTGAGCAAACCTACCTTTCACGTTCCTTTTAATGAAATTTTTCGACTAGTTGCAGCATGTGGTCTATGAAGTTATATTAGAGTCCCTCTATTGTTTTTGGTGAAAAATGATATTTGTTTGAAATTTACCAATTTTGAATCTCGTTTTATTTGACTTGCTACCGAGTTTCTTTAAAGACAAGTCCAATCTGCGTTGATGTGAGATAAAAATTGATTTTTTAATTTAAAGTTTATCTGATGCGATTTCAGCTTTTTAGTTGTTTTTTGATTATGTGCTGAGTTTTATTTTAGGTTTTGTTTTTGAAGTTTTTCTGCATTGTCTTTTAGTCTTATGAATGGCAGGCATCACTGGCTTTCCAATGCGGCACGTTTGTGGTTTCTTTTTAGTGGTGGCGTGAAAAACATTTTATAAAACTTAAAAACCAATTAACGTCGAAAAACAAACATTTTAAAAGATTTTTTCATCATTTAGGAGGCATTTTAGTGCAAAATGTGAATAAGTTGGTCGAAACGTTCTGCCCAAACTTATATTACCCAGTTCACTTGTTTCTGATTTCAGTTGACCGTTTACAATTTTTGTTGACAGTTGACCGTATTGTGTTTATAATTTGAAGACATTAAAAGATGTCCCTAATTTTATTCTGCCCTTATATCGCCTTTTGTCAGCTTGGTTCAGTTATTTTCTGCAAAAACAAAATTTTGAATCTTTTCATTTGTCTAACTATCCCAATTCTACTCCCAGTTTTCTTGCATGTGGTTCGACAGATTTTATCCTATTCTACTGCGGTCTTGACAATATAAATTTCCCTTTTAAAAAAATTTCATTCCATGGAAGACCATATGCTCTTTTTGGTCAAATTTTTGTTAATTTTAAATTGCTCGTGATTTTTGCCCAGTTGCTTTGTTTAATAATAACAATAATAATAATAATAATAATAATAATAATAATAATAGTAATAATAATAATAATAATAATAATAATAATAATAATAATAATAATAATAATAATAATAATAATAATGATAATAATAATAATAATAATAATAATAATAATAATAATAATAATAATAATAATAATAATAATAATAATAATAATAATAATAATAATAATAATAATAATAATAATAATAATAATAATAATAATAATAATAATAATAATAATAATAATAATAATAATAATAATAATTGTTAAGCCGAATGGATTCCCGTTGGAAGATTGACTCTGTTGTATTATCGAATGTTGTTTGATCAACTCTTATATCTATTGTTCTGCTTTCTAACTCCGAATGGAGAGACTGGAAGTCTGGTTCTTGATTTACTAAAGATCGTGATAGCTCCAGTTGGAAGGGAGTCTATGGAATGAATTAAGTAGAGAATGCTTTATTTAAGCTTTTAGATATCTGTGATAGATTGTAATGATCTATTGTGAATTTGAATCTATGAATCACTTTGTGAAAAGAATTATCTTTAACACTTTATTCGGCCACGAATCGACTGTTCGTTATGACAGTTGTTTATCGTCTGCACTTAGCAGATGTGTTAACTTGAAACCACGTTATAATACCCGCCAAATCGCAGGCGTGAAAATGAGCAACTAACATAAACTCCTTTCGGAGACACAGTATGTACAATGCATTAATTATATAATCGTAAGTGTTTATAAATACGATACTAAATACTTTTAAGTCTTTGTTGCGTAGAGTTTTAGATGATGCGGCTATACCGGTATCACATTCCCCCTCTGACGGAGAAATCCTGAACTAAGGGATTTCGTTTAAAATAGCGATGTCCTCATCGTTGAGGTCTGATATTGAGTCTGGGTTAGGCGAGGATGGGGGGGTTTTGTAAATGAGTGAGCTTGCTGGGCTGGATATTTTCTCCACTTGGAGTTGTTCTGGAGGGGTCTCCTTTAATGCTTCTTCGTTCTTGGTTTGAGTAGTGAGTGTACTTGGTTGCATTTGAAGTTGTGAAGTGTTCTCCACTTGGAGTTGATTGATGTCAGTCTTCTGAGTGGATTCTGTTATGTCTTTTGTGTAATCGCTCGTGTTTTGCTCCGGATGGCCTTGGTTACTTTCCGACGTATCCCTTGTTTCGTGTGGGGTTGGTTCTGATACGTTGTTCGATAGGTCCAATGTTTGGTTTGGAGACGTGGATGAATCTAAATATATAATTTGCGGGTGTTCTTTGCATGGATTGTCGTTTATCGAGTTTGACGTGAAGTTATCCTGTTTCTTTGCGTTGAATGCATAGATTTTCTCTGTTGCTATGTCAATCTTTTTTGTTGAGATCGCAAAAGTCATATCCGGTGTGTTTGCATTATTATCGATGATCGCTTCGTTGTCTAATGTTGTTGTCGCAATGATGCTTTGTTTGTTTTGCGTTTTGGGGCTTAATGAACTCGTTTCCATGAAGTCTTGTGCATCGTTGCTGGTTATTACTTCATAGGATCGTTCGTCGTGGGGCTCGGCTTCGACGTTGTAAATTTTTATGGACTTTGGTTGTGGTACAGGGGTGTTGAAGAT